>NC_142519.1:53316612-53616612 GCF_964205215.1 Stylophora pistillata
AATTAGATACTGGTCACTCTTAGAGTTTAAAGGGTTAATGTTTGCCGAAGAGTCTCCAAACATTCACACTGAAACAATACTAATGCTGGATTGTAAAGGGTTCATTGACAGTGACACTTCTCATAGTTAGTAGAGGGGGACTGGTTATGAGAGTTTATGAAGAGTTTACATTATCGTTTACGTACACGATGACAGAGGCTTGAAAACGAGAAAGACAGTCATCAGTTAATTTAATCTATGTTCTTTTAAATAGTTGCAATAATCACAGAGGTTTGCACCAAGCAATACACGATTCGAGACTTTGATAGAACTGAGCTCCTTCAAGGGGAGTACGGACATTATGTGAAAATAACAATTAGCATCTATAAGTCCTTTTTTTCGCCTAGAGCACCTTGTGCTGATGAGGAGTATTTTGAGATCCGTGATGGTTATAATCAGTCTGCCAATCTACTGGGTGTATTTTTTGGAAGGAACACTCCTTATTTTACCCGGTGATCCAGTGGACATAGCATGTGGTTAAGATTTTCACCTTAGCATAGATACTGGTTTCAATGGGATTCAAGATATGAGGGAAAAGTAAGGAATGAAACAGGTCACTCAGAATTTTCAAGTTTAATTTTTTTCATTTTGTATAGTTAATTACAGGAAGAGTAGTTTATAATTTGTATATTTGTTGATACATATCCTGTATAAATGTTGTTGTTATTACATGTAAATCACTTTTTTCTGAGTTTTAGATTTTCTATGTGGTGATAAATTTCGCGCGATTAAATTCCGCGAGGATTTTTTATGCGCAGGTCTTTAACTCCGCAAATTTGAAAACTTTAATCCAGCTTCCAGATAAAGAATGATGTTTGGGTGCTTACTTTCCTTCGTACAGATTAAGATATGTTACCCAAGTAACGATTTTTGCGTAGATGTACTTAACTTTAGACACGGAGTCTTACACTCGATTGTCGGTGTAGGAAGATGAAGATATATAGTTTTAGGTGCACAGATTTCGATGTCTCATTAGTTTTGTGTTTGTGCTTAGTTCCTACAAGCCTAAAAGAAGTCGCAAAGACTCAGTTTGTCCTGCTCAACCATTCTTCATCTTTATGGTGGCCAGCGGAAGGTGGACCGGCTTCTCGTATTGTCTGGAGAATGAATGGTACTGTTGTACAAAACAGCACTAGTGTGAGACTCCGAATCAAAGTTACTGAACAAGAAAGAAATACAAAATACAGCTGCGAGGTGAACGAACTTGGTCAGTTGAAGAGGATTAACATTAGTCTTGTTGTCGAGGGTAAGCTTCAAGTTAGATATTTACTTTAAGGGGAGCTCAGCTGTTGTTTATGCTTATAGTAACCTTACGATTTGTCTTGCGATTATTTTGGGTCTAATGTTGTTTTTGAGGGAAATTGTCTATGATTCCATGTAAGGTTAATCTAATAAATGATATTCATGAAGTAAATCAATTTTAATTGCTGCAAAGTTTCATATCTCGAAAAAATAGAATAACTTACTACAATATTTTAATGATTTTGCGTTTAATTACTGCGCAGTTTACAGGTTGCTCCGAGCGTCGTTTATTCGTATCATTAACGAAAAGAGAAGTAAATGTAAAATAAAACTATATCCATAACAGGCTTAGTGTGAAAAATTGTATTCCCTGTCGGGGCCCGAAAGGCGCTACTTTGTACTTCCGGCGGATGTTTTTCGCTTATTTAATGCGTTCCTCCGTTTTCGGGGCCAAAGTGCTAAATAAACGTGTCTGCGATTTGCCACATTCAATGTTCAATGTCTGGCAAAATGTGTGGCGCAAAGCATTGGTGAAGATCAGTAACAGCTGCTTAAATTACTTGAAGATATCTGAAGTTTTCCCAAAGGTCTTCCTTTTAAACAGTTGAAAATAACAACACAATGAAAGTGTGTTCCTTGGATTTTATTAAGCAATTTTTCAATTGTTTCATGTACTAAGGAGTGGGAAAAATTTCGGTTAAAGATCCCTGACCTGCAAATCAAGCTAGTTTGTAGAACTCAGATGCATGCTGATTACTTCACCCGTGAATGCCAAGAGGTAATGAATATGGAACTTCTTCTTGCCACATTATCTCCACTACTATCACAAAACAAGTAAAGGGAATAACTTAACTAATGGATGAAAACACTTTACTGATTTACAAGAATATTTAAAGCAGCTGAAAAGGAGAAGTTAAATCATTCTCTGGAGTTTCAAAGTTAACATTACAAAGACATTGAAAGCGATTAAAAGCTATGTACAGCAACAAGTTACAAATCAGCAACTAAAGGATTTAGGGAGCAGGTTTTAGTTGGAGCTGCAAACTGTTTAACATGCTTGGATGGCCTATGAGTCTTTTCTTGAATGTTACTGTTTCTATGTCATTAGCTGAAAAAACTTCCGAGGAAAGATCTCAGGAAGCAAACAGAGGAAAAACATAAGCATATCTAGTTTTACTTTTAAGTTAGAAAGAACCAAATCAAGATGATGGCATGATTTTCTTAGCAATAAGGCTTTTTCAAGTTCTTTCTTTCACATGTTTTATTTTTTTCTTAATGAGGTTGTCCACAGTTCATTTGAAGTTTTATCTGTTCTTCTGTAACCTCTCTATAATCCTTTCCATGACACGCTTGGCTTCACACACGGTCATAGTGCCGGGGTGTAATCTTCACCAACCTGTACAAAAATCAAGCAGGAAGCTTTCTTAAAATGTCTTACAATAGTCATTCAAGAGGTTCATAGGTTCCCCTGGGGTTTCCAAAAGGTCTCTTATGCATTCTAGGCTTAATTGATTCTATCCACTGTTCTCATGCACTCCTGTGTCAAGCCTACTGCAATAATGCTACATCTTGTTGTTCATGTAGTAAGCTGAACTATGATTGGTCTATTGCAGGTCAGACACATTCACCACAGCATAATTGAAAGTTTTTTACTTCATTATTATACAAAACAGCCAGAATTCATGTTGCAGTGTGAATTTTCAATCATAGATAACAGATTTGAAAATGTGGTAAGAACATTCAGTTACACTCAGCAGTGCCAAGTGCTCCCCTCTTTGTTCGTACCACCATTTTGACTTCATCTGTCACCTACAACTGAACACATGCATAGCGACATGGAATCTAATTGTTCAACAGACTGACACCACAGCAGAAGGTCTTCTTCATGGTGCAATAAGTGAGCCACCAAAAAAAAAAAGCTTGATGCGTGATTAATAAAGTCATCTTGCTTGATACTGTTGTAACAGGTCTTGGGCAAAAAAGAAACTAGATCCTCCTAGTAGGTCTTGATGAAAACAAAGATAACATGAATTGCCGAAGATCACAGTTGACCAAGATTCAGTTGAATTTGTTTTTGTTGCACTCGTGACAACATTTCACAGATCAGTCACAAAGGGTTATTGTGTAAACACCCCAAAACAATACACTCAAGAAACCCTTGAGTACCACTAACCTTACTGGTCAACCTTTCTGTCTGTACAGGTCCGAAGGTAGCTCTTGGTGGTCAAAACAAACTCATTGTACTACACTCACTCAAGCTTGTGATCCAAACAAGTTGATAGATGCAGTTGTACAACCTAATGGTTGATAAAGTAATAATTATAGTGAGGTAAATTTGAATTGACCTGCGGATAAAAATCAAGCAAGGGTATAATCCTTGCAGTTGTATTGGAGTTTTAAGAATTGCTGAAAAGAAGCCTGGAAAAACCTCAGACGGATGGGATTTAATCCCATGGCTCCCAGGTACTATTTGGCCCTACTGACAACTGAGCTATGAAGTCACACATTTGGAGGGTTCCTTCCCATGGAGTTATCTGCTCTCAGTATGATGCTTCGGTGATCCTACACAATGACAAGTTCTTTTTTTGCTGTCAGTGATGTCAGTAGTTTGGCTTGTTACCAGTCCTCTAGTTGCTTAGCCTCAGCACCCCCTCATCACAAAGAAAAATGGTGTACCCAAGAATCTGGCAAAGACATCCGTCAATCTCCTAGTATATTAGCAAAATCTGGGACAGTTGGGAAACAGTGAAATTGCTGATTGGCTTGGATTTTCCCAGCATAAAACAGAGCTTAATTAACGTTGTGCTATTACTATATAACCTATAGATACAGACATTTTGTGCTGTAAGTAAAGGGAATAGGTAGGTAATGTATCACCTGGTTGTCTTTGACAGTCAGGTAGTGTCCAGACTTCTCCAAATGAGCCACCTACTCATCAAAACAGTAAAGTGGGAGGGATGGGTGGGTGGGTAGGTAGGATTTACAGCTTTAATGGTCAGTGTCTGAAGTACTTCAAATTAGATCACTGCATTAGTTTGGGGAACAAATGCCATTTCTCACCACTCTTCATTTTGGTAGGACATTCTGTACTCAAAGTACGTGTACACGAGTTGGCAGCATCAAAAGAGAACCTGTTTGTGGCCAAACATAGTTTTACACTGTCCAAATTGCTGTAACTTTCAAACACACATGAATCTGTTGAAGTCAGTGCTATGTCGTGCAAAGTTGAACCTGTCCATGATCCTGTAAGTTGCTGTCTCACATTATCAGCCAATTTGAGAGAACTATGTTGGATAAAACTATCATAACACCACTGTGTTTCTTCATGGTCTAAAAATAAGGATAAAAAAGTTTTGTTTGAAATAGCCTGGGACATCTTTGGGCTTTGACTGTTTCAAGCCAACTTACAAATAGCAAAGTACCCTTTCCAAGGCTGGCAAATCTCACAACCAAAAGTGAGTTCCCTTTCTTGGTCCTTGTAAACCCTGATTAGATCAGCAGAAGGATAAGAAGACATTTTGGCTAATCTTGTCTAAAACTACCACAAAATCCCTGGAGACTGCAGAAAGAAAACTGCTCCAACTTCTGCACTAGAACTCAAACAAAGAGTTACATTATACTGGTAAATGCAATGTTACTCATGAACCTGAATTGTCAGATTATCTGCAGATAAGTTTAATCCTTTGACTCCCACGAGTGACCAAGACAGAATTTCTCGGCTTACAACTTCAATACAATAACAAGCAGGCAAGTGATGAGAATAGAGAATCCAATGAGTTGATCCAATACCAAATTCTCCAAACTAACATTACAAGAATTGTGTGGCAGAAAGTGAGAAGAATTATAAATGAGATCTTGGCAATGAAAGGTTTAAATTGAAATCTTCCCCAAGGAGAAAAAAAAAAAAACAAGGTTCCATAATGTACAGAAAGGACTAAAGGGACAAGATTAGTAGGTGCTTTTTTAGTTAAGAATGCACACACAATAACACCAGAAAGCTTGGCATACAATGTAAGTACGGGTTACCAGTCAAACTCACTTTGTTTGTATGCATGGTAAACATTCAGTAAGGTCAGGTGGTCTCCATCAATGTGAGCAAACTTCATCTTAGCTTTATCAGCTGCCTTCTTAGCTTCATTTGGTCTCATAAACACCCGAGGAACTGAAAGACAGAGGCAGGATCATTAATGAATTATAATGATAACAATTTATCAAAAAGTATTTTTAAGTAAATCAACAGGTTGACTTGATATCTGTATACCTGATAACATGGCAGTAACGGAGAGAATTTCATTAGAGCAGTTATGGTCACAACTGGCAATCACCATCTTCAGTTAGCAAGTTGAGGGTCGAGGGGAAACTCTGCCATCATGGAGCCCAGTGATGTGAGGTCTCCATTGTCATCAAGGGCACCAAGATAGTTCAGCAGTTCAAGTGCTCTCATCAAAGTTTCCGGTGCTATCAAACTGACAAAAAAAGAATGAAATCTTAGCTTTCTTTGTTTGGTTTGTGCGCAACCTTTTACTTGCAAGACTTTGAGCTATTCCTTAGAAAATGACACTTCTGGGAATCACCACAAATCAAGGGCTAATACACATGTACCAGCTTGCTCACAAGCACTGAACCTACCAGGAGGATCCATGAAGTCAAAATGCACCAAGTCGTCAATGCCCAACTTCTTCAGTTGTAGCACCACAGTACCAAGGTTGGACCTCAGGATTTCAGGGTTGGTATTGTCTTGCATTTCAGTTTGATAAGCTTTCTCTGTGTACAATCTGAAACACTTGCCAGGACGTGTACGACCAGCACGGCCAGCTCTCTGCTGTGAACTGGCTTTTGATATAGCAGAAACTAACAGTGACTTTACACGGATACGGGGATTGTACACCTATTATAGACAAACCAAAGACAAAATGACTTTACACTCGGTCAACCTGTTAAGGAACAATGATAAGGAACAATAAAATATAAATGCAGAATTAGAAAGATGTAGATTTTTGAGCTTTGTAAGAAAAAGCTATTGATATTTTTTTACCTTGTCACAAACATAGGACAGAGGAAAAGTTCTGAGACCTCACGAGGAATTGAACCTGCACACTGAGTCTAATGGTCTGGGGTTGGATTCCTTAGGGGAACTCAGAATGTTTTCTTTGTCCCATGCTTGTTAAGAGACAAGAAAAACAGTAAAATACTTTGTGAAAAGTAGACAGTACTCAAATACTGAAGTAAGACAGACCTTCTGCTTGGAAAATCCAGGATCTGTAACAAACACCACACCATCAATGGTAAGAGATGTTTCAGCACTGTTGGTGGACACCACACACTTGCGCCCAATGGCACCATTTGGGCGTTTTGCTGGAGGAGCGTCAAAGATGTACTGCTGCTGTTGTGGAGGAAGAGTTGAATACAGAGGGATGCAGCGGAACTCGCCCACTTCAGGTCCCAGGTTATCAATTTCCCTCTTCAGTCTCTTGCATGCTTCTTCAATTTCCTGACTGGGAAGAAAATAGTGAAATGTTAAAAGGCTACTTTCAACTTGGTTTAACTTTGTTTACAATATGTGCGAACTGTGAAAAATTTACACAATGCTCATGTTTGTTGCAAAATGTCATTCAGGAATGGATGGTCCTTTAAAACTAGGGTTAAATGGCACATAAATTTCTAGCTTAAAGAAGTGGCAACTAAAAGTCTTCTTAGTGTGAGATCGATCTTCACAGAAATGAACACTACTTAAGCAGTAGTGAAAATAAGGCCTGAAAAAAATTCACTTCACAGGTTTATTATGAACCTTCACAATGACCAGCTCCTAGTTGGCTTGTTAGCTCAGTTGGTAGAGCATTGCACTGGTACTGTAGAGGTCATGGCTTTGAATTCTGTACAGGCCCAAATTTTTTTCAGGCCTAATTTTCACTACTGCTTAAGTAGTGTTCATTTCTGTCGAGATTGATCTCACACTAATTTCTTTAACCGCAGTTCGTATACATGACTTTCAAATGAATACATTCACCAGCATTAAAAAGTTTTAGGGGTTAATCCTTTCACTACAGAGATCTCATTAGTAACTCTCTCTACTGTCTCTCATACAATTCTCATGATGTTACTTGGGAGAATTTGGCATCTGATCAACTAATAATCCCCTGATTAATATTATTATTATACTTGTCTTCTTGATATTGTATTGGCATTGTAAGGAGAAATTCTGTCTTGGTCACTCACTGAATTTAAAGGTTTAAAGGATTACATGAAACATGCCGATCTAAACTCAAAAGGGGAATCAAGAACTTTGAACACACACCTCTTGCCCAGTAAGAAACAACAAAATGTCGCCCTCCACTTTGTCACACATGTGAATCTGTACCACTGTTCTAATGGCTGCCTCCAAGTAGTCTCGTTCAGGTTCAGGAGTGTAAAAGATCTCTACAGGATGTGTTCGTCCAGGGATTGTCATGAGTGGACATTCGTCAAAATATTCCTGGAATTTCCCGGCATCTAAGGTGGCACTCATGATTATAATCTTAAGGTCATGTCTCTGTCGTACAACCTGTGGAAATCAGACGCATTTTATACAACTTCTGTACGTTACAGGTGTAACAGTGGACCAATGCAGTGTCACCTGCACATGTACTATCAGCAGCATGATTAGTAAGTAAATTGGTCTGATTATTTAAACAAATTTTAGCCGTTGTCAAATGAAGCCGCATTCTAAATGATCTTCAATTTAGTCCAACCATTTATTTGAACATTTATTTTTGTGAACAGTGTCAAGAGGGTTGAAAGCTGGTAGTAGAAAGAACATTTATTTAACTAGACCGATCCATTCGAAGAGAAAACCTATGGCCCACTGATTGAATAAAACCATGACTGTTTTCAGTTGGACCTCCAACAAATAACCAATCCTTTGTGATAAAACAGTTCTTTTCATGTGTAAAATGACACTACTGTTTGCACCGCTCTGCAAATCACTGAAACCAGCCTTTCCCTCACTCAATGTTGCCCATTTGCAGCAAAAAATTAAAATCACAGAAGATCAAGGCTTGACCTTTTCAACTTACTGGCCAGGTGGTTAGTGACATCTTAGATATTACGACAATTTCAGTTTGTTTACTAGCAAAACTGGCAGGTGGAAATTAAAAACCACTGGCCAAAGCTGAATTTCTACCAGTCTGTAGCTAGTGGGCTACTGTTAATGTTGAGCCCTGATGATGAAAAATTATTTGGGGGGGGGGGGGGAGGGGAAGGAGGCTTCCTATACAACGGGTTATTAACCCTTTATCTCCCAAAATGTGATAAACATGTAACTTACTACAAGGACAAAAGAAATTAACAATGAAGTAACAAGGAGTTATATGCGTCAATGTGTCAACAGTTTTGTTGGCTATACTGTGGTACTTGTTAGAAGAATATGAAATCTCCAGATGCATGCACACACTGTACCTCTTTCAGTAGACCCATGAAGATATCAGTGGCAAGAGTTCTCTCGTGAGCCTCATCAAGAAGAATGACTGCATAACGATCCAGTAGAGGATCAGTCATAGCCTCACGCAACAACATACCATCTGTCATGTACCTGGAAACAAATTCAAATGAGCTTTAAATGACAGTCAGGGATGATTACCTCATTTGTTCAGACATCTGGGATAGAGCTACCAGCCAAACTAATGCCTTTGCATTTTCTCACACCCTCTTCCTTCCTGTTTTTTAACTCTCTTTCTCCCACTAGTGATTCTCATTTTGACCTAACACCAAATTCTCCTAAATACTTAATTAACAAGGAAATATTGAGCAGCTAGAGGTAAGAATTAACAATCAGATCTTGGGAGTTACAGAGTTAAGGATGAAATATACTTTGTCTTCCTTACTTCAATATAGTGCGAGGACTAGTGCAATCTTCAAATCGAATTGTGTACCCAACCTCCTGACCTATGGTGACATCCAATTTGTCAGCTACACACTGAGCAAGACTCATGGCAGCAACCCTCCTGGGCTGCGTACAAGCCACACACTTGCGTTTGTCAATGCGAGTTTCAAGACACCACTGTAGGATCTACAAAAGTAAAAAAGTTTTTCAAAATTGTTTTCCTTTTTTCACTACAAACTGCACTTAATGCAAAACAATGTAACATACAAGACAATACAAAGACTAGGAATAATTGGTCTCGGGTGTATTATCTGCCCGTAATCGTGAGAAACAAGTTGATCCTAATGATTACCATTTCATAGTATTAAAATAAAGTGTCTGTTACACTGCCAAGGCAGGGCTGGACACTAATGGTAGCCCACTAGCCACAGACTAGTAGAAATTCAGTTTTGGGTGGTGGTTTTGGGTTTCCACCAGCCAGTTTGGCTAGTAAATGAACTGACATTGTCATAACATCTAAGATGTCAGCAGCCACTTGGCTAGTAAGTTAAAAAGTTAGTGTTGAGCCCTGCAAAGAGAGAGTGGAATTGTGTAGAATGAAAAAAAAAAAAAAAAAAAAAGAAAAAAATTTGCTTGAGAGGAAATGGTGATTGAGTGCTCTTCAATCCAAAAACCTGAACAGACTTACTTTGTTTGCATGCATGGTAAACATTTAGTTTACAACAAACAACAGTTGAGACCCTACTATATTTACAAGGAACAAGGAAAAAATATCTGTTAAAATGTACCTCACTTCCCTTAATTAGCTTCACACAGCAGCTCAGCTGGAATTTGTACCAACAGTAACTAGTATCTACATGTAGTGGGCATCCATTACGCCCAACTGAAGCCTGAATTCTTCCAAATATTTACAGTCTCTAATTCCTCAAATTTCCCCAACCACAGCTCATCTGATAAAGAGTACAATTTAACCCAACTTCTACTAAACTACTAAGATAATTTAGTATTATTACATTGGTTTATAATGCAAAATGCTCACCGTAAAGGGTTTCAAGTGTTTGCCCTTTGTCAAAGCAAATAAATACTACATGTAACTATTACCTGGGTTGTTTTACCAGATCCAGTCTCGCCAACAAGAAAAAAAGCTTGTTTTTCCTTCATGGTTTCCATGAATTTTTCTCTGTACTCCCATACTGGTAGCTCGATTCTCTTCTTGAGAATGTCAAAATATTTGTCTGAGAATAGCTTCCCATTGAAAGGATTGATCTTTCCACGAAGATTGCTTGGATTACTACCAACAGAAGGGAGACCAAAATGCATCAGGAGGTATAGTGTACATAAATTATACTTCTGACAATAGGTCAGAGAGAATTTTCTTTTGAATCATTCTAGATTTAAGGGGTGGGAAGGTTTATGGTATCCAACCATTTCTCACTGGCAGGGCTTGCATTTTTGACACTAACTTTTCAACTTACTAGCCAAGTGACTAGTGACATCTTAGATGTTTTGATAATTTCAGTTTGTTTACTGCCAAACTGGCTTGTGGAAATCAAAAACCACTTTTCAAAACTGAATTTCTACAGTAGTCTGTGGCTAGTGGGCTACCATTAGTATCAAACCCTGTCCTGGTACCAACTCGCCTGCACCAACCTTTGCACTTATAAATTCACTTCAATAAGCTCATTTTTAAGTTTAGGTTTGATGTTTTATGGAATGACAATGACATTATTAAAGATTCTACAATTTTTTGTTAGCCATACACCATTGCAGTACAATAACAAAATCACTAAGATGCTATGGACAGTTTACAACACCTTTTTGACACTTACATACACGTATTATGAGTCAGCAATGTGCATTTCTTAAGTAAGAAACTTTTATTTTGTTTATATAATTTATTATAGTTTCTTGTGTATTTTATATATTAAGCCAGAGAATCAAAGCAATTGTTCAGGGATTTGGATCTCAGCGTCTAAGTGTTCCTATGTTTAAAGCAGTATGCTGGTTGCCTAACACTTTGGTTTGTAAATGACTATGAATAAATGAAAATCATACATATGAACTAAGGAATAATTTAAGGATAAGAGAAGGAACTTCACAGTGATGAACACTACTTATAAGGCAATGGAAAAGTAAATTTAAGGAAATGTAATTCCAGGCTACCAGATGCAGCAAGTGACTGTGAAAACCAAATGAGTGACATCCACCTCTACAACATCCTACCAATAAAACAGCTGAAGACCAAGTAAATTGACACAAAACACTTGCCTCAGGAAGAAAGGGAAGGGTAGCAGCCACTCACAAGTATGTGTTACACAAAGCCACAGAAACAACTATCCATCCAAGGCAAGTAAAACGCTCCAACAGCACTTGCATAGGCATGTAATTTCTCCGTGTCTCACCTAACTATCGCCTGAATTACTGGAAGTTTCTTGTGACATTCTGACTGTAAAATAATTCCTTATCTACATGTATTGATTTTTTTTTTTTCAAATTATTGTTTCTGTCCTTTTCATTTTTTGTTTGTCTTAAAGCAAAGAATTTTATCCTGTTAATCCAGTGAAAGCCTCGACGTATGAATTTAAACGACCTAACGTGAGTTTTCAGACTAGAGTTAATAAAACCACGAGAGGGGAATTCGATGTCTTACAGTGTAGGTGTTCTCTATCGCGCGAATAGTGATCAATTCGGAAACAAATTTAGACAGCAATTCAAGAAAATCGTTTCCAATATTTTCTAGCCTTAAGTATATATAACACAAGGGAACCTCCTGCGAAATCAATTATGATTTCGAGATTTGGAAAATACCGTCTTGCATAATAATTTCACAGCTGTGCAGATTCAAGAAACGGCCACAATTAAACCAGATAAGCTGTGATTCAAATATTTCCAGAGCACTGCCTTCCTGAGGAAGACTGTGATCGAAAAGATAGATTTATTTCAGTCTCTGTACCAAAACCAGCTGCAGATTAATTTAAGCTCGGCGATATTCAAAACTGAAAAGCTGTCCTTTACATGTATGTATCACAGCCTACCTCAACTCCTCCTTAATCCTTTTCGCGGTAGTTAACGAGTTGGATGAGTTCCCATCGACATCTTGCAGGGACATCAAAGTCAAATATTCCTATAAACGTTCTCTAACTGTTATATTAACACAAGCGCCACTGAGACTTCCATCGAAGTTTGCCGGCCAAGGAAATGCAAAAGACACGCGTTTTGATCACGTTATCCCACAAGTCTCCGCGATCATAAAAGAGACTAAATATGGTAAAATTTCCCATAACTTCTGGCGAGCGGTATACCGCGCGAAATATTGAAAAACATGGCAGACGGGAGGCAGACGACAATTCAAGTTTGGTTCGCGTTTTCGTGTGGTAGATTGATAGTTTTAGCATCTACGAGTAGAAACACGATCGTGATGGATACGTACTTATAAGATGGCAGAAAGTACAGTCACTACGAGGGCATTTTATGGGGACAATTCAAAGAGGTACCTGCACGTCACTTAATCAGCTGTTGTGTTGATTTTCATTTACAACTACTACTAGTTTGTTTAATTTTCTGGCTGTAGAACGAATGAAGCTTGGAAAAAAAAGATGAGTAAATTGGAGAGATGTGCCAGGGAATTCGGAGATCACCCGATTTTACTTAAACGTCAAAGGTACGCCCAACTTTTTAGTATATTTGACAGAAATCATCACCACGTTTGGAATTATGCAAATGTTATTCATCGGTAAGAATCAAACATCTTGGGGAATGAAGATTTTCTACCCCCCCTTCAAATTTTGCATGCGGTGAGGCACTCAGTGGGGATGCACAAAAATGCCCTTGTTAAAGGTTGCAACACTCCTGTTGCCATGTTAACAATGGCTGCTTGTTCGAGGCCTGGAGCCTCATTTTCATATAAAAAATATCGCAAAAGAAGTGCAAAATGTTTATTTGTCTATCTCAAGCTACATGCAACATTACAGATTGGTACTTCTACCATACATAGTGACATCATTCATCTTTGCCTTGATGCATTCTATTTTCCCTTGGAGTGGATGTGAACACACCAATAGATTATTTATTTTGGTACAGTTTTGGTCACTTCTGCTGTAGGGTAAAACAGGGAAAACGTTTGTCTAAAATTCTCCAAAAGTACACCAATTCTGGAACTGAAACTATGCAGGTAGTTCATGGTTATAAAATTCTAGTTTTTAAATGTGTAACAATCTCTGCGGGCCAGCTTCTACTTTTCATAGTGGCAATTCGCGAACGAAGCTCAAAAATCAGATATTGCATAAATTGGCAATGTTTACATCTAATGTTCTCGACAACAAATGTTTCACACAAATGAAAAGTGCAAGACTTTGAAAGAATGTTATCTTCTGAGCAATATCCTGAAGAGAGATCTTGCCTCTAGTTTTAATATTTAAAAACAATTGATCAACCCTCATGGAGGACTACCCGAGGTAATGACAATCATGTGGGTATCATCCAGATTCCGAGTACTGTACCTTCTTTCATGGGAATTTGTGCAATCCGAAATCCTCTGATGATACACCGATATACTTGTCTGTCATTTGAAACATGTTAAAGTTGGCTGATCTACACGAAACTATCTTAAGACCAATCATTTAGCATAAACATGTACATTATCATGATGGCGTGACGCTGGATTTCTCCATGAAGTTTACAGTTTCCATCGGGTCGCTCCAAGAAAGATGAGAAATGGACATTAATTGTTTTGATGTTTCAGCAGATTTCCGCACATTCTGAAGTAAAAACAACCCAAAAAAAAAGAGAAGAAAACCTTATTTAACGTTCGTAAACACTGAGAGTGAGAGTATAAATCACAGCTTGTCAGTGGTAGTAATGCATGTAAAATCAAAATCAACCACTCATGCAAAAACTATCACAAAGTGGAGATTTTGAAGTAAGTAAGTAAAACTTTATTTACACAGGGTAGCCCATTCAGCACAAGGCTGGTTTCCATAGGGGTCCTGTTTCTTAAAAATAAATTACATCAAAATTCTCAATTATTTATAATATATATGACTAGGATTTTAAAACTAAATTAACAGCCTAAGACCACAAAGCCAAAACTCAGTTAGGACCTAAAATAGTAAATAAAATATCAAGTTAAGATAAAAGAAATGTCTTGCTCGGTGGCAGAATGTTTGAATGTTTTCACTCTTCACAATGTTTAAAGGAAGTTTATTAAAAATTTCTGTGCCAGTAAAAAGAAAGGTCCTTTTCCCAAAATTTTGTTTTACTTTTGGTAGGTATAGCCTCATACTTTCCTTAAACATAAAAAAAAAAAAACTTTGCATTGTGGAATAGTTCTGAATATTCGAAAATCTGGTGAAATATGATGAAAAGTAACTAGGAACTAATGAGTGAAGACAGAGAAAAACGAGTTTAGCCTTGTGGTAATAGCGTCTACTGGGAAGATTCGGCCATTGCAGCTGCTCTATTGCTTAAGATGAGCGAGAGCGATGTGTAATAATCTTTGCAGATCTATTTTGTAAGTGCTGTAGTCGATCTATATCTTGCTGTAGAAGGTTACTCCAGGCAATGTCACAGTAATCAAATAAGGGAAGAATTGAAGCATTATGAACTAGTGTCACTGCCTCCTTTGTGACAAAACTTCGAATACGGCCCAGAATACTAACTCTTGATGTCACCTCTTTCCACACATAGTCCACGTGAGCCTTGAACAACTCAGTATCGCCTTATTACAACAAATGGAACAGGGATTTTATCACAATAATTTTCTACAAATTTAGCTTTGTGTGTGGATAGTGAGTAGTTTGAAAGGTGGAATTATGACATGATTTCATTGAATCTTTCATTTTGAACTTTGTTTTGATTTTTTATTGATCAAGACATGGAAGGAAACATTGACTGACTCGGTTGCACTGTGGCGGTGACAAGTCTCTCTTTATCATATCTTGTGCAAATTTTCTAACAGTTTTCTAACAGTTTTCAGATGATTCGAAATGTCTCAGATTCGAAATATCTCAGTTCCTGTCACCCGGAAATGACAACTGCTTGAACCTGCTCTTTGTAAAAAGAAGCAATATGTTGTACAAATTGATATTGTGGCAACTGGGTTTTATGTGTAGTACTACCACTGACAAGTTGCAATTTACATGTATACTCTCACTCTCAGTGTTTATGAAAGTTCAATCAAGGTTTTCCTCCCTTTTCTTATTTTGGTTGTTTTACTTCAGAATGCATGGCAATCTGCTGAAATATTGAAAAAATGTCAATTTTTCCTCTTCTTTGGAGCGACCTGATATAAACATGGAGAAAGCCATTGTCACGCCATTGTGATAATGTACATGTTTATGACAAATGATGGGTGTTACGATAGTTTCGTGTAGATCAGCCAGCTTCAACATGACTTTGTTTCAAATGACAGACAAGTATATTGGTGTATCGTCAAAGGATTTCGGATTGCTCAAATTCACATGAAAGAAGGTGCAGTACTCGGAATCTGGATGATATGTACACGATTTAAGTTACATGATTGTAGTTACGTTGGATAGTTTTCCATGTGATATTTTTTTAAAATATTACAGCTAGAGGTGAGATTTCTCTTCAGGATATTGCTCAGAAGATAACATTCTTTCAAAGTTTTGCACTTTTCATTTGTGTGAAATGTTTATTGTTGACAACATTAGATGTAAACACTGCCAATTTAGGCAATATCTGATTTTTGAGCTTCGTTTGTGAAATGCTACTATGAAAAGTAGAGGCCGGCCCGCAGAGATTTTTACACATTTAAAAACTAGAATATTATAACCAACTAAGTGCAAAGTTACGTATGATGCAGAGTGCTATTTATGCAATAGCAAAAATCAGACCTGAAAAAAATCAGGCCTGTATGGGATTCAAACCACTGACCTCTGCGATACTAGTGCAGCGCTCTACCAATTGAGCTAACAAGCCAACTGGGAGCAGGCCGTTAAGTTTATTCTTAATAAACCCGTGATGATAAATCAGATACAAATATGAACTTTCATATATTCAAATATGAACTTTCATATATTCATTGTATCTAAGTGTATAGTTTCAGTTCCAGAATCAGTGTACTTTTGTTTAGCTTTAGTTATTTATTTTTTGGCAAATGTTTCAACCACTTTTAGTATCTAATAGCTGAATAATTTTGACTGGATAATGATGTTACTGCCATGTCCAAAATGTCCCTGTCTAGCATGTCAAACGTATTCTAATGTTTTAATAAAAAATGTTTTATTGCAATTTTCTATTAGTTTAAAAACATTTTCCTGAAGGCAATTTGCTTTTTCGTCATTGTTTTTTTATCCATGAACTGTGTACATAATACATAATACATAAGTATGGGGCTGTGCGGTGCGGAAATCCTACCCTCGCGTCATCTTTAGTTACAAATGGTCCCTACACAATTCCAATTTACACCTTTGGCTTAAAAAAATTTAATATGTCACCAAATTAAGATGTACGATTATGCTATAATTAATCAGTGAACCAAACAATTTAGATAAAGATAAAGATAAAAATGATCATATAAACCAGGAGTTTAATGGGAAATTTTTTTTATTAACTTAATTAATTAGGAAAGGGATGATAATGATTAGAAAACAACCTAGCATGCTCCGAATCTCACTAAAATGCCAGCATGGACTTCTATATTTTCCTTCCTATTTACTTCCTTCTCCTCAAAGTACATCACTCCAAGACCATGAGGTTGTGTGCAGGTAGAACCAATGTTGCATCGGGGTATTGGGGTCTATTAGAGACCGCAAAAAAAAAAGAAAGAAAAAAAAGCAGATCACAGCTGAAAACCATATGTAAAACCATCAAAATGATTTAAATTTCCACATCCCTGTTATCAAATCCCTAATGCAGTGAGACAAGAGAAATGGAAACCTAAACCTAATAGGAAAAACCGAAAACCATATCTGATACCAAATGCGAAACCCATTGGAATTTTTTGATAAAAACCCAAAACCATGTTAAAAGAAATGGAAAATGTGCAAACTGGAATGAGCACCAAAACCGAAAAGCAGATTTTTTTTCGGCTAAAAGCTGAAAACCAGTCTAAAAAATAGCCAAAACTGCAAGACCAGAAATCCCAATGCCCCTTCTCATTGTGATCTGAACTTTTTAAATCTCTTAGTTGCTGTTGAAGTTAGGCCTGTCCTCTGAGGTTTTATAGCTGCTGAATGTTTAATGTGTTACTAGTGGGTGTAATGGGTGCTTTAGAAAAGACTGAATGTCTAATGTGTTTCTAGTGGGTGTAATGGCTGCTTTAGAAAAGACTTACTCTGTCACTTCCACTATGCTGCATGTTCAGCTTTACTCTTATCTTTGCTGGTAATTAAAATTACAACTCAGTTGTGAAGTTACGTCCCTAACATTGATGATGTTTTTTAGGATAGACGACCCTCCACCTATCTTTGAAACTTTCCCACGACAACAGATTGCCTTTGATTACCTCGAGACTTGTCAAGAGGTAGGTGAGCTAAAGGTTTAAAAGTTTCTTTTAATTTCTTCTCATTTCTGGGAGTTGAGACACTTTTTAGCAAACGTAATATTATATATATATTTTTTTGTCACCTCAAAATTATAACTTTCTTAAAGCTTCCTTCAACTATTTGATTCACTGTGATTGGCAGGTCTAGGCCTAGTATCACTCAGAAAGGCAATTCTAATCCTCAAAGAAAAACATACCTGCAGTTTATGGAATCTCAACGGTTAACAAAACATCAGCTTCTCAAGATTTTTTAGAATAAGAATTCTCCTTTGACAAATTTGACGTAGCTGTTCCTAACAAACACCAAGGCAGACAATCATTAGTGAAGGTTTACAGTTTACCTCTCATCTTAGAACATTAATTTCTTTCTGTGCCTCAACCATTCCATAATTTATTCAGCAGAGTTACTTCACCTAAATTTTTATTTGTTTCTGGAAGAATGTCTTGCAATGCAAGTGAAGTAACTGGGTTTTTACCTTTTAATTAGGTAGCTGTTTTTTTGGATTTGTTTTTCTCTTTCTACAGTCACTGTACTTTTGGGTTCATTCTCACCATAAAGCAAAACTAGTTCAAGGATAGGAAGTAACGAAATACTGTAACTAATAGCACATTTTATGGTGAAATTTAATTTTTTTACTGGATAGGATGTTCATGTGTTTGCCAAAGAGAAAGACTGTGATGGAAAACGTGGCTATATTGTTGCAACTTTGCCATATTTTTGGCACAAATACACAAGGTCAGGTATCACATTTATTTTACTGCAGTTCTTAGCAATCTGCAAAAAATGCACAAATGGGTGGATCCAGGGTTTTTCTCAAGACACAATGGGACCATTAACAAATGACCCAGCTGATGTCTGCACTGACAAAAAGAAGGGCTACTGCTTGAAACAGCCATGCTAAACTACCATTCTCAAGGCGTCAGACATACATTTTTCAATCCTGTCTCATGTTTTTCTCCAACACAAACAAACTGGTGAGTTTTCTTATACAGGTGTAAGAAAAGTGCAGGTCATCTCAGAGGGATGGGGTGCACATCTCCTGCATCCCTGCCCTGCATCTCTCCCCTACAAGGCATGGTATATTTAAAACTTCTGGCAGTGCAAAAGCTTGGTGGTAAGGGTAGGTGAAGCTGACCAAAGAAGAGTTCAACTGACCTTTATACAGATCCTAAATTCAAAATGACCAAATAGCTTGAAATGAAGAAAGTTGATGCAAGTGCAAAAAAACAAACACACAAATGAACAGACAAACAAAAACCTTATTCTTTCCTTGTCATTCCTGTTATTTCTTTTTTGAACTTGGTAGGATATGTTCACCAGAGGACAGAAATTATTATGAAGTTATACCAGAAGGTACTCTTAAATCAGTGTATAATTTAATTGTTTAATACATATTTTTAAAATAGCCATTCATAGACTTTGTGCTTTCACTCCCAAGATCTTATTAGTAAGCCTCCTAATTGTACTCTTTACAATTCTTGTGATGTTAGTTTAGAGAATTTGTTGTTGGATTGACTATTCTCATCAGTTGTCTGCTTGATATTGAATTGATGTTGTAGAGAGGTATTCTGTTATGGTCACTCAGTTGGGAGTTAAGGAGTTAATTAGGAGTGAAACTGTTGAAAACTGAGACGGCAAAATAATTATTCTAGATTGGTAAAATAGTGTTGAGATGAAGGAGGTGGCCATTTTGGTTGTTGATAATAAAATAGAGGTCTTGGCCCAGTTGTTCAAAGGCTGATTAGCGCTAACCCAGGGTTAAATTTTAATCAAGATTCTTTGTTCCTTTGTTCAAAAGCCTTACTCACCACAGATAATTTTCTTTATTCTTTGAAGGATGTTCAGTCATCAAACTGTTGACAAAAAGAATTGTACTAAAGTTCTTTTAAAAGCTTTCAGATCTAAAATCTGATTTGATTTGCACTAACCCTGGTTTATCTAAACCCAGGTTTGAACAACCCGGCCCTGATGGAGTGAATGATTGTTGTCTTTAAAATGAGGAAGTCTGGTAGCAACTATATTGTGGAGTTGGTTTGATGTCTTACACTTAAGATTCTGTTGCAATATCATTGACCTTTGAATAATCATAGGGGCTGCTTGTCGACTGTATTTTGACCTGGAATTCAAAACCAAATTTAATCCACAAAAGGATGGAGCCAGTATGGTAGACATTTTCATCAAGGTGAGTAAAAGACAGTTCATTAACGACAAGAGAGTAAGTGCAGACGAATGAGAGAATATTTTCCATTGCTGAGTAAATGTGTGTGGGAGGAGGTCTGCATAATAAAGGGAAAAACTGTGTTGGAGGTCTAGAGCACCACCCAAGGCTAAAGGCCTCAGCTCATACTCAAGACTTATGGTACAGTTTTTCTCATATGGACTGATCTACGCCAGTAAATAACTTGATATCTATTTTTTCTGCTGGCCTGCTTTTTTCTGCTATAGAGCAAATTAGATAACATAGAACAAATACTGGACTGTTTTCTGTATTGTAAAAAGCTGTACTGGAGAATTCTATGAGTTGTTTGCTCAGTGAAAACCCCCAAGCCTGATCTGTCATTCCTGGGGAGCATTAAACCCTAGCCTGATCTATCTGTCCTGGGGAGCATTAAACCCTAGCCTGATCTGTCATTCCTGTGGAGCATTAAACCCTAGCCTGATCTGTCATTCCTGGGGAGCATTAAACCCTAGCCTGATCTGTCATTCCTGGGGAGCATTAAACCCTAGCCTGATCTGTCATTCCTGTGGAGCATTAAACCCTAGCCTGATCTGTCATTCCTGGGGAGCATTAAACCCTAGCCTGGTCTGTCTTTCCTGTGGAGTATTAAACCCTAGCCTGATCTGTCATTCCTGTGGAGCATTAAACCCTAGCCTGATCTGTCATTCCTTGGAGCATTAAACCCTAGCCTGATCTGTCATTCCTGGGTAGCATTAAACCCTAGCCTGATCTGTCATTCCTGTGGAGTATTAAACCCTAGCCTGATCTGTCATTCCTGGGGAGCATTAAACCCTAGCCTGATCTGTCATTCCTGTGGAGTATTAAACCCTAGCCTGATCTGTCATTCCTGTGGAGCATTAAACCCTAGCCTGATCTGTCATTCCTTGGAGCATTAAACCCTAGCCTGATCTATCTGTCCTGGGGAGCATTAAACCCTAGCCTGATCTGTCATTCCTGGGGAGCATTAAACCCTAGCCTGATCTGTCATTCCTGAGGAGCATTAAACCCTAGCCTGATCTGTCATTCCTGTGGAGCATTAAACCCTAGCCTGATCTGTCATTCCTGGGGAGCATTGAACCCTAGCCTGATCTGTCATTCCTGGGGAGCATTAAACCCTAATAAAGACTTTATTTTACGAGGGTAATGCATAATAGCATAGCTAATAAACTTGTGGCCCTCACTCAGAAATAATTACAATATAAAAACTAGTATAATACAATATGAAAATAGAAACTAATATAATATAATATAACTACAAGATAAGTAAAGAAACTAATAAAATGTATGAATATATACAATATAACTAGTAAGAATGAAAAAAAGGAAACTATACACAAAAATGACTTAAAAATTGTTGCTGCGAAAAAATATTAGTCCACATATTGTGCTTGAAGCACCTTATGCTGTCCGCCATCCGTATGTGTAGTGGTAACTCGTTCCAAATTTCGGTTCCGGTGACGAGAAAGGTGCGCCCACCTTCAGTTTCCCTGTTATATCTGGGACACAGTACATTAAAGTTTGAATAGCGCGTAGTTCTTGAATGTCTTGAGTTGTTGATCGAAATATGCTCGTTTAAATAGCTAGGTAGTGCACCATGGATTCGTTTAAACATTATCGACGCTTTGTCAATCTTACACTTCTCGTAAAAAGGAATCCATTTCAGTCTATTAAAGAGTTCTACGGATGGAGCCATCCGCTCTCCGCTCTGACCCTAGCCTGATCTGTCATTCCTGGGGAGCATTAAATCCTCGCCTGATCTATCTGTCCTGGGGAGCATTAAACCCTAGCCTGATCTGTCATTCCTGAGGAGCATTAAACCCTAGCCTGATCTGTCATTCCTGGGGAGCATTAAACCCTAGCCTGATCTTTCATTCCTGGGGAGCATTAAACCCTTGTTACGAGGATCAAATTATTTTTACTGAATCTGTCATGCAATCCCAGACTTTTCTAGAATTATCTATAATCTGTAATATTCCAGAAACTTTTTTCATGAGACTCAGCAGTTTCCAAAAATGGTACAACTTGTAATACGCTATAAATAGTAATAGAACATTCTAGATAACTAAAGTAAATGTATAAAAGCTGGCTTGTGAGAAGTACAAAAAGGATTTGCCCGAGGGCTTACCCTCGTCGCTTGCTGACTGAACTTGTGGAAGCTATGATGTGACAAGGCTATGACCTTTTGACCTTGCGATATCCAGAGAGAAGAAAGAGAAGAAAAAGACAATGGCCGAGAAAGGAAGGAGATAAAGAATTTAGAGTTCACTATGAAGTCCTCCGGAAGAGTTTGTGTACACGGAAAGAAAGCCATGAATCAAGAAAGCCAAGCACTGTGGTCTTCAGTCAGCGGATGTTGGAATTAGAAGTTGATCAAGACGAGGAACACTTACACGGCATGAAGGATTGTAAGCCTGCTTTATGAACTGCTTAACTTAACCCTTAACAACAACAAACATATGAAACATATGTGTGAACTGCGGTTATGAGACGTATATGAGAACGATCCTTCGCAGTAAAGCACTATTTGAGCAATAGTGAAAATCAGACCTGAAAAAAATTTCAGGCCTGTATGGGATTCGAACCACTGACCTCTGCCTGCTCCCAGTTGGCTTGTTAGCTCAATTGGTAGAGCGCTGCACTAGTATCGCAGAGGTCAGTGGTTCGAATCCCGTACAGGCCTGAAATTTTTTTCAGGTCTGATTTTCACTATTGCTCAAATAGTGCTTTACTGCGAAGGATCGTTCTCATATACGTCTCATAACCGCAGTTCACACATATGTTTCATATGTTTGTTGTTGTTTGATTTATCATCCACGGGTTTATATCGAATTGATTTGATGGCCTGCTCCCAGTTGGCTTGTTAGCTCAATTGGTAGAGCGCTGCACTAGTATCGCAGAGGTCAGTGGTTCGAATCCCGTACAGGCCTGAAATTTTTTTCAGGTCTGATTTTCACTATTGCTCAAATAGTGCTTTACTGCGAAGGATTAACCCTTAACCTAAGTAAATTAGACAATGTAAAACTAATTAAATAATAGTTAAAATTGGTAACTGCTTGTTGTTACATTTTTGTTGCGTGCCTTATATCATACTCAGGAGTCTATTTTTATGTATGCTTTGTTAGCGGAGATTTGTTGGTCATTCGTGCACGTAACACCCTAGCCTGATCTTTCAATCCTGGGGAGCATTAAACCCTAGCCTGATCTTTCATTCCTGGGGAGTATTAAACCCTAGCCTGAACTCTCTGTCCTGGGGAGCATTAAACCCTAGCCTGATCTGTCATTCCTGGGGAGCATTAAACCCTAGCCTGATCTATCTGTCCTGGGGAGCATTAAACCCTAGCCTGATCTGTCATTCCTGGGGAGCATTAAACCCTAGCCTGATCTGTCTTTCCTGGGGAGCATTAAACCCCAGCCTGATCTGTCATTCCTGTGGAGCTTTAAACCCTAGCCTGATCTGTCATTCCTGTGGAGCTTTAAACCCTAGCCTGATCTGTCATTCCTGAGGAGCATTAAACCCTAGCCTGATCTGTCATTCCTGTGGAGCATTAAACCCTAGCCTGATCTGTCATTCCTGTGGAGCATTAAACCCTAGCCTGATCTATCATTCCTGGGGAGCATTAAAAGGAGGACATAAATTATTATGGAATGAATATGAATATTTTTTTCTTCTTCAGTATGTTTGTCACCACCTGAAAAACATTTATGGTGTTGATTGTAACAGGAAATATATTATAGATTTGGATTCAAGGTTAGTGTCTAGTAATGCATGGTTTTTTCCATGCAAATGCATGGTTTTTTCCATGCAAATGCATGATTCAGATAAGATTTCTTATTATCCTTGTGAAGTGCTATAACTATTTTCTATGATATACTGGTGATTAAAAAATGGTAATTGATCAACTGAGTTGCTCTCTTTAATGGAAGTGAAAGTATTCCTGAGGTCTAAGATACTTGGGATTCCAACAATTTTAATGATAATTATCACTTTAAAAGTATAGAGATACTTTATTCCAGAGCCTGGTTTGGTCTTTTCAGATGTTCCAAAGAGAAATGCTCCTCTTTCATTCAGTGCGTCATGCTGAAGTACAACCATGTTGTTCATCTATCAACAGTTTTTTCCACTTTTTTTTTAAGCTTTTGGCCTCCTTTTGTTGTTTCAATAGCTTCTCTCATTTTCCTCTTTGACTTTGGCCACTGCTGTTGTTCAGCTAAGATGATAAAGTAACATTGTCAGAGGAAATTTAGGTCACAATGACCCAACCAAACCCTGACCTTAACATGGTACCTCTTTACCTATAATTTATTCACATTGCCAAAATCGCAAGAGAACTTCATTTCTAAATAATAATTTTGATCCGTTGATCTATATAATTACTCTGTAATCCCCTGAGTCATTAACAAGTAAATTGTTGTTGATTTGTTTTCAGTACTTCCTCTAAGTTTTCGAGACATCTGATCTTCCACTTACCTTGTGCTGTATTTAAAGATAACATTCATGCTGGTAAAATGCTGTTGTTTGTGGCACAGAAAATATTTACTCTATTATGCTACTTTAAGTAACTCAGAGTCTGTACTTCTGCAGATAATTTGAAGGATTGAGGATTTATTGCTGTTATCTTGTTTTGTAGTGGAAGAATTTTAAGGTCTTCATTAGCCTTCAGAAAATGGATTTTCTCTGACTGCCTTATTCTTCTGCTTAATTTTTGTGGCCTTAGCTATGTTTAATCCAGACATGAAGTTGTGTATAATACTGTATTACTCAATTGAGACAATTTTTGATTTTGATCAAGAACTCTGTTTTTCAGGAAACTTTGTCAGACACATTTGCACATTACTGGAAAGGAAGCTCAGAGTTGGTTCTGAGTTTTCTGCAAACAAAGATGTGGGTTCTGACTCTTATCAACGAACATGGCCATTGAGTGAGGTCTTGACTGGAAATGGCTCTGTCCACACATCTGAAATTAATGCAAAAATACAAGAAGAGACACAACATGAAACCTTTACCTCAGGTGCAGTTTTGGACTGATTGTGTAGTGTTTGCAAAGTCAGTTTTATTATATTATTGATGTTTGGTATTAGTATGGTTTAAATTCATCACACTGAAACAGAGAATTTGCATTGTGACCATTATGGCCCCTCATTACCAGAGCTTTTCCAGGTTTCTGTAGCTAGTCCTTGGAAGGTAAAGCACTGCTGTCAAATGGCAAGTGTGTGCATTGAGATTAATTTTTGGCTGCTTGTTCAGCAATTTTCTGCCCAAATTTTAATGGAAAATATAAGAAACAACCAGTGTCTCCCAAAATAAGCAAATGAAATTTGAAGCATATTCAGAAATTTTTAAAAAGAAACAAAAGTAAGGAAAAGAAAACACTTCAAGAGACTTTTTCAAACACAAAGATTAGTTAGGTGAGGGTTTCCTTTACATTTACTATCCTATTTAGAGGTTTACCGAACAAAAAATTATTCATTAAATTTTGTAAAATACAGTGACTTATTGGCTTGTGTGGTTTTTTGTAATTAGTGCCTTGAGATAACTTGGCTCTGACAGCCTTAAAGTATGCCACCTAGTCATTACAATGTTGGCATAGATATTTGACTGATGTGTTGGCAGGTAATCTTCATCACTTGGCTGAGTTTCCTGATGACCTCTTCTACCCCAAAGTGGAGAGAGTCGCTGTTCTCGTCTGGAGCACATGCACAAAAAAAATCAATTTTGTTGTGAAGCTAAATTCACAAAGTAATTGTAGCACTTTCATTTGCCTTTGTAGTTGACCTGCAAGAACTAAGAGAACTTATTGTGAAGGATGGAAAAGGTGAATTGGGGATTTTCTGTGACCAAGGTGTGTTTAATAATAAGAAAATAAAATCAGAAGCCAATACAAGTCACATAAATGTTGCATTGATCTTGTGCAGATGAGAAAATTGTCACTTGCTGACTTCACTAGATTTAACTTTCAGGGGTTTATACAAGAAATAGAAACTTTCGAATTTTCAAGTCAACAAAGATAGGAAAAGATTCTCATCTGGTTCTCTCCAGACAGAACACCTATAAGGTATGTAATGAAGGAATTCTCTGTTGTGCCTTTATTATTAACACATGTCAGATGGAGAGAGTTTGACCACACTTTTCGTGTCTTGTTTGTCACGTAACAGCCTAGCTTCAAAAATGTGAAAGGAAGTTTCTCCAAAGATTCTGAGTACTTGCTATTTCTTGATTCACTAGTATCCAATGTCAGGTGAGCACACAAGTTGTTTGACAAGTGTGATGACAAATCTGAGTCTTCACCCGGTGTAACTTTTTTCAAAATTAATTCAGTCTATATAATTAGCGCTTCTTTCTGTTTTGTAATCCTTTTCGTTATCAAACAGTATGCAAGTGGGAGGAAAAGATGTCAAAGTATTAACATGTGGCAGCTGTGAGAAATTTTGCAAAAGATCTTCTCGAATGGATGCACGCGATTCAAGTATGTTTTGTAGTTAATTGCCTATCAAGAATATTTGTAAAGACGTAACGCTGAGTAAATACGGCCCTGTAGTAATTTTCTGCCGATGGGAAGATTTAAGACAAGTCAGGGAGAGGTTTGCCAGGGTTCTGGCTCTCAGTATTGGTGCTTAACCCCCTTGCAGACCGATTGCCATCTCGCGTTGCTCAAGTCTTTATTTTCCTGCGGGCAAAGAAACCCTGGCACTGAAGCGTTTGACAAGGGCTTTCTTGCTGGTCATTTAGCCCATTTTAGACTGACAGTTAGGTGACGATCAAAGGAAATTTAGCCGAAAGTGATCAGACAGTTAGCCGACAATCAAACAACAGTCAGCTAAAAGTTGACGGACTGTGAGCCCATTGTTGACCTATGTGTTAGCTGGAGCAGATTCTATACCTCTCCTGTCGTCTCTTTTTTTTTCAGTGATGTTAAAGAAAGTTGATCACAAGAAGGAAGTTTGTCTTTACTTAAATTCTTCTCCTTGTTGCTAGGTTCGCTTTCTCAGCATGGATATGAACACTCCCCTTATCCTGAAATTGACAACTTTATCTTAAGTGTTCTCACCAAGGGTGGAGTACAGGGTCAAATCAGGAGATGGGTTTATTTTCCACAAGGTACCGTCTTAGACAGAAGCTTTTACATATGAAAAATATTTATATATATTAATGATTAAACGTTTACAGGTAAAAACGAGCGATATAATTTCCCGATGTGTCGGCGACTCCATGACGCCATTATCAAGGTTACTTGATCATGGCGCCATGAAGTCGCCGAAACGTCGGGATATTATATCGCTCGTTTTTGCCTTTCTATGTATTACGAAATCTTTGTTAATGTGGATTATACGTTTGTCAATGAAAGAGTCATCTTTAGGAATTGAAGTCGCAATCAGTTCTACTTTTTGCATTAAATGCTCTTCCAGGCGAGTCACATATCACTTATTTGTGAGCCAAGCAAAAAAGTAGGTTATTACAAAGACGATTAGAGGCAAACATGCGCGATTGGTTGAACAACAATCTCGAAACTACATTTTGTCTAAACCGCGCCTTCAAAGAAGCCTCTAAGTCTCTGAGACAGTTCCTCTCTTTCATTTTTTTTCTTTTTGTCTTTAAGTATTGACTGGTGCTGTTTATTTTTAGCTTGATCTGGGATGATGCTACTGGATTACTGATCTCTAAAGCATTAGAACATAATAGGAACATTATATCAATATTTATGTTGTGCATACATTCAGTTCAGTCTGAGGCGTGCCTCTGGACAAGGAATGTAAGGAACAGGAGATCAGCTGTTCTTTCAAATTCAGTGAATCAGGCTGTGATGAGTGGAGAGGATTTCTAGAGATAAGGTCTAAACAAACAAATTTCTTTTTATTCAACAGGAAAGTTAATCACTTATGATGTTATTAATAACCGTTGGTGTGAAAACATCGGAAGAGCGCACAAGAGTAATAACGTGATGTAAGCCATTAAGCCACTCTTTCAGTAATGATTAACAGGCAGATTCTGTTTCCGTGCATCTGTTCAGTAATAGATCACAGGTAACGTCAAAATGTGGTAAGAACATAGAGTCTTTCCACATTTGAACGTCTTCTGTGATTTATAACTGTACAGACCTTCTGCATCACGAAAAATATTTGTTTTATATTGTTAGAGAGCAAATAATGTAAATGGTGACGTCATCTATGCGTCTGTCCTCTAATAGATCATAAGTAAGAACCAATCAGACTGCACGTGTTATTCAGCTTATCACATAAAGTGCATGTATTTTCTTTGCCTTACAATGTGTTTACTTCGGGTTTGGATCACGACGATTCTACTGCATGGTGCTTATGTTGTTCTATCCAAACTCCCTTGAAAGAAAATGAGGTTAATAAACAAAATATCGTCCATGAATTATAAGAAGGGTGAATCAATGATCATGGAAAATACACCAACACGCAGTTAATTTTTTTATACTAGGATTGTGGCAGACTTGAGACTTGGTGTTTACTACCAGAAATGCCACGACCCCGACTGTAGAGGGATTGACTATCGTTCCCCTGGTATGTTCTGGCTGCCGAAAACACATCATATTTTAGGATTTGTCGGGGAGCAGACTTAAAAATCGAGAATGCGGAAGAACGATTCATGGAGAGTTCTCACGCAGATTCCAATTGAAATGCAAAGTATGCCAGGGTTTTTTCCAGGAACTGGAGAAGTAACCTTCAGTTTCTATCTACCTACCTATCTAATCTATCTATCTATCTATCTATCTATCTATCTATCTATCTATCTATCTAATCTATCTAATCTATCTATCTATCTAATCTATCTATCTACCTACCTATCTAATCTATCTAATCTATCTTTCTATCTAATCTATCTTTCTATCTATCTATCTATCTATCTATCTATCTATCTATCTATCTATCTATATTCAAATCTTTACCAGCATCGTTCTAAGCTTTTTACAGTCCTTCAAAAAGATAGTCAAGAGACGCTCACTCTTAAAATTATAAGAAAGGTGTGTATTTTTGCGAAAAATTTTCCAGACTTTGCAAAATTATGGAAATAAAGATGGAGCCTTAAAAAATAATCGGGGAGAAGTCTGGAGTCTATTCCTAACGGCGGGAAGTGCTTAGCTAAATTTCACGTTCATCCATTAATTATCCAAACATTGGGAAAGCTTTATCGGTTGCACTATTTGTGGAAGCATTGAGGGGATAAAAGACTTTCTACCATATAAACTAGTCATAGCCTACTGTCGTATGTTAAAAAAAAAGCAATTTGCAAACCATTTATTGTGTGGTTACTTTCAGAAAAGCCTATACCACAGGTAATCAATTCGTTGTCAAGTTGTGAGGTAATTGAATAATCACTCTCCTGTGTAAAAAAATTGAATCCGATTCATGAAGTGTAGTTTACGCTGATTAATCCCATAGCTCTTTTGTTAATTCATTTAAAAATCTTTAAAACCGTTTATTTTCGTTTTTCAGTTTGACGAGTTTTCAACTAATGATTTTGATGACCAAGAGCTTTGTAAGCTGTTATCTGAATGCGAGCAGAGGCTAAATGATTCTAGGAATGATGAAATGGAAGAAATGCTAAATACAAAGGAGAACAACATGAACGAAGATTGTGTCTCAAGAAATAAACAAGATGTAATGCAATTTGACAATAGTGGTTGTGTTACGCAACCTAAAGTTTGTGATTGTGACATCGGTAATGACTTGGACGATGCATTACTGCTTGAGCTTCAGATTCCACACCACAGTTGGGATAGCGAGGGTGCAGTTTCACATACAAGAAGCCTTAGGGATCACAACAACCATACGTTACAATCTTGTCACGATAATGAGAATTACATGAACGAAATATGGAAGTTATCAGACGAGAGAAGCAACAAAACCAAATTAAATAAAACGGCGGGAATTGACCTCTCACCAAATAATGCGATTTGTCAGGATGAAACACAAGCCAGGATGAGTGGAAAACATATGTGTGGCGGGGTATTACTTGAGAATTATTGCGTTGATAATGCAAGGCAAAAATTTTTATTAAAAGAGAAAGTTTCTGAGTGGTTAGATGAAGAATCTCTTGGTGATTTAGAGTTGTCCATGGCTGCGGAGGAGGCCGAAAGTACGGCTTTACTCAAATGTATCCTACTAGTTTAGCACACTTTTTTTATGTGATAACTCTCTTTACCAGGAAAAGCTTCAAAGATAGTGTAAGTTATTTGTTAAGTTCAATTCGATGTTGTCCTGTAGAGCCCTGATTTCAGTTCGAGAAGTGTTTTCTAACTACATAAATGAGTGGTAGACGATGTAGCGCCGAGACATCTTAGTTCTCAAATATGTGATAAGCTGTTTTTAACCGAAAAGAAAGCTTTGAAAAAGAGAGGCTTTCAAAAAAAGCTGTAAGAACCTAAATAAAAAACTTAAAAAAAGAAGTTTAAAAATCACTCGCCTTCGTCTCTTCTCACATTCCCAGTTATTTGATCACGTTTTAGAGCCCGGAAAAAAGATTTTCATTGCTCTTATGACATAACTAGTTGTCACCGATCAAATGCGGGCCCCTTTAATAAAGCATCCGCTTGGAAACTGAATTGACCAATCAGAAGATGCGTACTGAGTTCATTTATGTTAGAAAGCCTCATAGAAAAATTATGGCCGGTTCAAGGTGTTCAGTTGGTAAAAGAAAACGTGATATTAAACTGCGCGACAGTAGAAGAGGAGTACAAAAACAAGGGAGGATTGGGTTGCTGTCGCTGATCTTATCTTTTATCTCCCTCCCCACCTCCCGAAAACAAAATGACCATGATATCCGGCAGTTGGGTCGGGCATTAATACATATTTTGGCCCACAAGAGGCGATGTTGAAGCTTTGAATTGATCGAGGCATAACATCTGTTGTCCAAGTGTAATTTCAAAGAGTTAAGTGTAAATCATTTTTTTGTTATTGTAGTTGTTAGCAATAAGATGTAAACTGTGTTGTCATTTGCTATTTCGTGGTCACTGTGCCGCATCTTGCCTAATAATGGTAAACGAACGAAGTGGAGTGCAAATTGATCCCAAATCATACATGTGATTTCAAAATCTGTGTTGAATATGTTTGGACGTAAGGCAAGAAAACTGGGTCTAGTTCATAAACTCGGCTAACATCTTCAGTATAATTTAGAATAAAAGACGTAAAATCTATCTCCGTGGCGACAGCATACCTCAAAATGATCAATTCAATTTTCCTAAGTTTGCAGGTTTTACTGTATTGTCTATATTGATATGTTTTCTAAATTACTGAAAAACCCTTAAGAAGCCTCTCTTGGATAAAATGTTAACGGTTTTTTTTTTTCGTTGTCAAACTGTAATAAGCTGGTGACTCACGCCATGTAAAATTGACAAAACCTTTTATATGATAGAAATGCAAAACTAGCTAAAGGCACAATTGCTGACGTTATAACTCAGATGTTTGAGGATGTCGTCCATAGTGGCTTGAAATGAATGGAAAACTCACTCATAAGAATGTATTTTTAAGATAATGATCTGGAAAAGCCGTATGCAGCCTGCTTTTAGTGTATGACGTCATTGCTGTTTTAAGGCACTCGATCTGAATCGAAGTGAGGGAGCAGCGAAAATATATCTCAGGTATTTATTTCTTTTTGATATTTAAAATGTACAAAGAAAGATAAGATTAAATGACAGTGAATTATGATATCTAAAAAACCGAGTGAAGGATGATATTTCAATTCCACAGGAAAAAAGAAACATTTTTTGCGTCCATGGAATTCAAACATGACAATTATTTATTACTACCTCTCAATTTTTAACGTTTGAAGGGCTGATAGAGAAATTCGTAGTTACTCAGGCCTGTCCTCAAACACTTCGCCCAATCCTCAGAAAAGGAATCGAAGTTCAGAAATTTTAAAACTGGTTAACGCTGTTTCCCACACTACGTTTTTAGTGGTTATTTAGAATTTGTTCGCAGGGATAATAACAACAATATGTCCACATTTTTTATACAGTGAATTGTTTACCGCGACACGTTCTTTCTGGCGCTCGAATAAAGCAGAAACACCGTAGAAGAATAAGACACCTTTGAAGATTACATCACTGGAGAAAATGTAATCGCAAGGTAGGGGAGAAGTTACTGTTTTCAAGAATTTCTTTACCAACCTTCTTTTCCGGTTTAGGGACAATTTCATAATATTGTGACAACATGAATCGTTCTTATTCAGTTGTCAAATGTGCTGAATTATGGTTCAGAGAAGTTCCCGTTAAAGCTTCAGATATGCACAGCAGTCTCTTCAAAAATTGATATAATACATGACGATTATGATATGGCTACATTTTATCATTTTTAACTTCTTTGTGAGAAAGACAGACTTGACATCTGAGACCTGTCGTGTATTATGAGATTCCACAAACATACAGTGCGCTTCACCTGGATAAAAATGCATTATCCATTACTTTACTTTATTATCCAAATGTTCTTCGTGAGTACAAATAACACGCGAGACGAGTACAAATATCACGCGATATTTGTACTCCAGAAATACCCGAGAAATTCGCTCGCACTGAAATAACAATTTGGCTTGTTGGATAGTAAATCTCTTATCAAACATTTTGTTGTGTAGCCTCGCTGAGTATTTTTACTCGTTGTTTGTACTTTGACTCGCCCTACAGGCTCGTCAAAATACGGCACAACTCGTTAAAATGCTCAGCGATACCACACAACTAAACGTCTAATAAGATATATTTATTATCCAAATATGCTTCATAGATTACAAATAATGTGCGAGACGAGTACAAATATCACGCGCGATATTTGTACTCCAGAACTATCCGCGAAATTCGCCCGCGCTGAAATAATAATTTGGCGTGTTGGATAATAAATCTCTCGCCCTTCGGGCTCGTCAAAATTCGGCACAATTCGTAAAAACACTCAGCAATACTACACAACAAAACCTCTAATAAGATATATCACATTTGAGTATATTCTGAAACTACTCGATCTTCAAACTTTCCCTCAGCCCATCAGCAGAAAACAGGAAGATGTTGTCCAAAAGGACCTTCTGGGCTTTCATTATTGCTTTCTGTAAGGATTGTTCTCTTTATCTAATAGAGTATCAAGTTAAGAGACTAAATGTGTTATTTAAACCTATTCAATAGGATTGGAATTAGTTAATTTTAGACACTCGGTTTTTGTTCTTACGAAAATAGCCCGCATTGTTAATTCCTTAAATATCCAGGCCTGCATTAAATAACTCGCGAGAAAGTAAGTGACACGCGCACAGGAGACACACTGTGGATAACCCGGCTGGAGAACATTGAGAAAATAGAGTAACTGCTCCTTTGGAAATTACGAGAAAAAACACCGCTCAAGTTTATTTCCGCTTCTCTCTCGAGTCTGACTGGTTATATTAGCAGCAGATCACGACCATGTTTGTGTCGTAATTTATGCGGCGCCTGAAGTCAACAACAACAAAAAATGCATTAGCGGTTCTTTTGTTTCAATTTTTTACTACATTGTACTGAAAAACGATCATTTCCAAAATTGTACAAAAAAGAAAAAGGGGCCCATTCACTTCGCTCAGAATCTTTTCACTTTTGTTGTTTGGCATCAAACGCGCGCTCGCGTAGTTATGTCATTTACATTTTATATGCGAACAGTCTGTCCAAAAGGCGCGTAATTAAAAACTTCATTCATCAAATTTTGATAGCAAACTGAAACAATAAAAGAAAAAAGTGTGTATCTTACGAATTGAAATATCTCAATAACAATAAACAAGAGCTTTGGATACTGCTACGCTATCATCTCTCTTTTAATTTTCTTTTTTTTTTGGACTCAGCAAGAATCTGCAATATATTTTGGGTGCATAATTTCAAAACCAGGTGCTTAATGACATATAGATTTATCTGAATATTTATAGATCCAGTTAGGTTTCAGTAAGTAATCCGTCTGAGTTACGTTGGCCAATTTCTCAATTGCTTAATGTAATGATCTCCGAATGTTGATCATGGACTTCTCCAAAGCCATTTAAAATTATTGTCTAACCACAGGAAAACTCGAAATTTCGAAACTTGCAAAGATTGCTTCACAATTTGAGCAGGCAAACTCCTAATTTGTGGAGAACAACAAAAAAGGAAATATTTATGCGGTCAGCAGTCTTTTCGAGGAAGGAGAGCGGTTGGTAATCGACCCACACAGCGCGTGCCGGTCTAAGTCACGCGTCCGGTTAAATTAAGTGACCGCTACGCAAATGAAAAAGTTTTGGTCGAGAAAGACTTAATGCTTCCCTGAGAGCTCCACATCAATGTGACCAAAGTTCTCTCCTATGTGATGTCATTTCCCTATGTTTTTCTCAGTAGTGTTCATAGACATAACCAAACATATATAGCTTAGCTTTTAATAACCCCTCACATCAGTATACATATTCTCCATGTTCTTCTCCATACAGTTCTCTCCTATGTGATGTCATTTCCCTATGTTTTTCTCAGTAGTGTTCATAGACATAACCAAACATATATAGCTTAGCTTTTAATAACCCCTCACATCAGTATACATATTCTCCATGTTCTTCTCCATACAGTTCTCTCCTATGTGATGTCATTTCCCTATGTTTTTCTCAGTAGTGTTCATAGACAACCAAACATATATAGCTTAGCTTTTAATAACCCGTCACATCAGTATACATATTCTCCATGATCTTCTCCGTACAGTTCTCTCCTATGTGATGTCATTTCCCTATGTTTTTCTCAGTAGTCTCCATAGACATAACCAAACATATATAGCTTAGCTTTTAATAACCCCTCACATCAGTATACATATTCTCCATGTTCTTCTCCATACAGTTCTCTCCTATGTGATGTCATTTCCCTCCTATGTGATGTCATTTCCCTATGTTTTTCTCAGTAGTGTTCATAGACATAACCAAACATATATAGCTCAGCTTTTAATAACCCCTCACATCAGTATACATATTCTCCATGTTCTTCTCCATACAGTTCTCTCCTATGTGATGTCATTTCGCTATGTTTTTCTCAGTAGTGTTCATAGACATAACCAAACATATATAGCTTAGCTTTTAATAACCCCTCACATCAGTATACATATTCTCCATGTTCTTCTCCATACAGTTCTTAAGGTGGTGACAAGGAGAATTTGTTTAACAATCAAAGGTGTACATGTCTTTAGCTGGTGATCATTTCCTTTATTCTCGTGACCTTCATGTTTGATTCAGGGCTGACAGTGTAAGGAGAAATTAGGGTTCATCAAAAAGTCATATTGAGCGTTCCCTGAAACGACTCTGAAAAAAGCTTACTCCCTCATTTTTCTATCTTTTTCTCTTGATTTTACAAGCAGCTGGGCTAATGGCGGAAGTATGCCTTCAGAGAGTCGTCCCACGGTTTCGCTCAAGCCTACTTTTGCAAGCTCCAAAAGGGCATTATGTGGAGCTGAATTTCACCTTGAAGACTTCATATGAAATGCCCTGCATTTATAATAGATACCTTGAGTTTCGTGATGGATACAACGAGTTTGCTAATCTTCTTGGAAGATTTTGTGGAAGAAACACTTCTGGTATTGTTCGATCTAGTGGACAGAACTTGTGGTTGAGGAAATCAGATTACTCCAATTACCTTTTCATAGGTTCATACAGAAACAAGACTACTAATATAACAGGCAAGTATTGATATGCTGAAATCAGTCCCTGAAAGTCATTTTATACATATCGAGAGTGGTCATTGCCTATGCTCCTCAGACTCAAATACTTCTGTGATGGCTCAGTATTACTTTTTCTTATCCTTCAGTGAAACCCAACTTGGATAAAGTGCTCCAGACTCAGTATGTACTTTTCAACCGTCATCAATCCCTATGGTGTCCAGCACAGGGTGCACCAGCACCAGTCATTGTTTGGAGAAAGAACGTCACAGTGGTACAGAACAGTACAAGTGTACTGTATCAGTTGACCATCACTGGAGAAAACGGCGACAAGTACAGCTGTGAAGTGAACACACAGGATGGTGTTGAGAAAAAAGAAATCCGTCTTGTCATCGAAAGTGAGTTTTAGTCATAAAAATTTGATTCTTAACTGAATCAGGCTAAAAGGGAAACAATACTGCACATTTGCAATTTTCTATACCTCGCTTACAAAATGAATAACTCCTAAGACTTTTTAATCTGTCTTCGAACCCTAAAGACTGTGACCATAGTTTTATTGACCTATCAAAATTTTTCCTTGCCTTGCTCTGGATTAATATTGAGTTTTCGCGAGATGACTTGAGGGTACAAACCTTATTAAAGGACTCAAATACACTCTTTAGCAACTCCAACCAAACAGACTAAAATACCTTCACTATGACCTTGCATCAAACAATACGATAGTAAAAGTATATCTTATTTTTTATATTCTAGGGTGCCCAGATCGCTGCTATTGTACCACTGCAGTTGGAATTATGCGTTCAGTTACTCGCGTTTATTGTCAGAGGAACTCTTTGCAGTCAGTTCCACAGCACTTGCCCTTTTCTACAGCGACTTTGTAAGCATTTCAACTCTTCGTTTTACGAGGTGGTGATGAAGGAGGGGGGGGGGGACGGACAGAGAGGAAATATACAACAACAGGACAAGATGTCCTGTTGTTGTATATTAAAAAAGATTAAAAAAGAACTACGCGAGGACTGATACTTTTAGGTTTTGCTATTTTAATAGGATTGTCCCCATGTGGAATGGGCTGCCACTATCGGTCCGTCAGGCTCCAAGTGTTTCTTGTTTTAAAAGGGGTGTAAGGGATTATTTGACTGCAAGATTTGATTGATTTTAGTTTGGATTTGTTTTTTTTTGTTTAAGGTGGTCTGCCGTGCATGGGGATTTATCTCTTTTGCGGACCATCCTTATGGCACCTTTCTTTTTACTCTTTTGTATTATTATCTATTAATGTAAGTAAGTAAGTAAGTAAGTAAGTTATATGTGTCATTAAATTGTAATAAAGAATAAAGAATGTGAAACACTCGACCTTACTCAATGATACATCCTCCTTTCAGGGACTTGAGCTTCAACCGGATAAAAGAGCTACCACCTGGAATCTTCGATAACAACCCAGAATTGACCATATTGTAAGTAGATGATAGTTATACATACCTGTATGTTGATATTGACGCGCAATGAGTTACGAATTACCTAATTTCTCACTTGTTGAAGGTGTAGTCAGCTATGAGCTAAGCCAATGGCACAAGGCGCGATGGTTAATTGATTGGTTGTGATAAGCAGATGGGAGTAACCTGGCCTCACTAAATCATCTGAAAATTTTTCAAAACAAGGCTAGTACCGGCCGTTGGTGGCCTTGGATGTAACAATTTCATTTTCTATCTTTACCAAGTTCTTTTGTTTTCGTATTTGTTTTATTTTCATGCGTCAGATACCCTACGCGGATATTGTGATAAAATAAAAGAGGGAAGAAACGAAAGTTGATCGTCCTTGCAAGCTTTCTCTCTATAACTGTTTGCTTTACCCTCTCCACCTCCTCCCCCTCCTCCCCCTCCTCCTCCTCTCCCCCTCCCCGCCTCTTCCTTCTCTTTACTAATACTCATACAGCGGTGATCATTTTATCATGTGATGGTTAGACAAAGTTTTAACTCTTTAGATGGCTTCGTAATGACAAGATCAGGATTACCGAGAAACTGTTTATATTCTCTTAATCAGAAGGACAAATTTAACTTTATCTTCAAGCTATGGTTCTTTTATTATCTGATTTCAATCATTATGATCCCAGTAAGTTTTAAAACAGGTCAGAGGAACACCTTTCGAAAGCTATTTCCCCTAACGCAAGTAATGTAAAAAGATAATCACATTAGTCTTCTTACATTCAGAAACTCAGCCATTCGAAAAGATAGAGTCAGAGTTATAGTTCTCCGAGCTCCAGCTCCATCTAGACTTCAGTTGCTTTAAAGGAATTTAAAAAGTTTTTAAAATGATGTTTAGACTTACTTCACTACTCTTTTGTCAGTCCCCGAACCAGGGGTTAACTCTTTTCCCCTAGTTCCTGGTTTCGCACGTTTCCTTAACAGGGCCTTCCCCTAACGCAAACAATGTAAAAAATAATCGACTTGGACTTGTCCTATTCAAAAACTCAGCCATTCGAAAAGATGATATGGTGTCAGAATTATAGTTCCCCGAACTCCAGCTCCATCCAGGCTTCAGTTGCTTTAATTAAAGGACTTAAGTTTTTTTTAACGATGCTTAGACTTATTACACTAGTCAGTTCCCCACCACTGGATAACTGTTTTCCCATAGTTCCTTGTTTCGCATTTTTCTCGTTCAAAAATAAATAAACATCAACCCTCCCTCCTGGCATAAAAACCGATTATGACGCAACAACATTTCATGACTTGAACCATTCCAGCTAATACAAATCAAGCTCTAGAAATAATTGCTTTACAATGTCACATGTTCAATCCTCTTACTTTATTCAAAAGGATTACAAGAGATATGTTGATGTGAACAATACGTCAATACTTATCGTCCTTGTCTAGAAAATGCTATTGATTGAGTTTCTATTTCAAAACCGTGAAAATGAGAGTGCCTTCTCAGTATTTTTAATACAAGTTGACGTTGTTGAGCCGAGAAAAACTCTAGCTTCTTGAGTGCTTAGCAAACCAGCCCGAAAAACATGGACTGGCTCTCGAAATATGTCGGGTGTCCAAAACATTTTTTCAAAAAGTTATTGCAAAATTTGAATTTACGCTAGCCAGAAAAAAAATTTATCAATTGCCGAAATAAGTTTAAAAAGAGAGAATTCATTGTTCAACCCGCACATTTACCAATGCCTGGTTCCAAATTTTAATAAAAATCCCATTCTCTTAGTTATCAATTGCACTACTTTCAGCCCTTATTTCACCCAGTTCAAGGGTAACAGTATCAATCCAGGAGATTATAACCAATAAACTGTTTATATCCTCTTGATCAAAAGGACATATTTAACTTTATCTTCAAATTACGTTTTTTTTTTTAAATTTTTTATCACAATCTGATTTCTGTCATTATTAATCCCTGTAGGGTTTAAAGCAGGCCAGATGAACACCTTAGATGGACATTTTCCCCTAACGCAAGCAATGTAAAAAATCATCGAATTGGACTTCTTACATTCAAAAACTCGGCCATTCTAAAAGATGGTGTCAAAATCATAGTTCTCCGAACTCAAGCTCCATCCAGACCTCAGTTGCTCTAAAGGACTTAAATTTTTTTTTTTTGTCGTTTTTTACTCTTTTGTCGGTTCCACACCAGGAGATAACTCTTTTCCCCATGTTTCTGGTTTCTCACTTTTTGCCGTGCAAAAATAAATAACCTCAACTTTCCCTCCCCAAAGCCTATATGGTCTCATAGCCAGAAAAGATAGTGCCAGAATAATAGTTCTCCGAACTCCAACTCTATCTAGAAATCAGCTGCTTTAAAAGAATTAAAAGAAAATTTTAATGATGTCTAGACTTGCTACACTACTCTTTTGTCAGTTGCGCACCAGGGGATAACTCTTTTCCCCTAGTTCCTGATTTTTTTTTTTTTTTTTTTTGCACGTTTCCCGCGCAAAAGTGAATAAACCTTAACCCTCCTGCCCCGATGACTATTTACTCTCATAGGACACTCTATAGCCCTTTAATATTTACTTGGCATAAAAACCGATTACGACGCAACAATATTTCATGATTTGAACCATTGCAGCAAATACAAATCAAGCTTTAGGCATAATTGGTTTACAACGTCACATGTTCAATCGTCTTACTTTATTCAAAGGGATAACAATAGATACGTTGATGTGAACGATCACGTTAGTATTTATCGTCCTTGTATAGAAAATACTATTGCTTAAGTCTCTATTTCATGACTAACCGAGAGCACGTTCTCAGTATTTTCAACACAAGTTGATTCTGATAGCCGAGAGTAACGTTAGCCTCTCTAGTGCCTTACAAACCACCCAAAAACATTGACTGGCTCTCGAAATATGTCAGGCGTCCAAAATACTTTACGAAAAATTGTTGCAAAATTTAAATTGACTTTTGCCAGAAGAAAATGACACAAAAATATACGATGGACAAAATTTTTAACCTATATCTAGGGTATGTCCTCCATCAACAGACTTTAGGAACCTGATAGAAGGGTTATCACAGCAAGTATTAGTCACTTATCATAGTCACATAAAGAATAGCTTTTATTCGGCTTGAAAGAAATGCTCTGATATTTATCCATTATCTGAAGCCTGGATATTCTTTAGTCTTGAACGGGCTTCAAACCAGTGCCTCCCACATACGAACTCAGCGCTGCTATCAAATGAGCTACACAGTCACACATTGAAACCGAGGTACAGTTGAGAGGGTTCTTCTTTCTCGTGGAGGGGACTCATATAATTTGTAGTTAGGTAAATTTCATTTCATCGGCGACATTGACAATCAAATAAAGCTTAATTTCTAGCAGGTGAGGTAAAACTTAAGCAATTGCCGAAAATAATCCTGAAAAGAGAAAATTCATCCTTCATACCTCTAAAGTTTGCCTCGTTCCCAACGTGCCATGTGTTGAGAAATCTGAAAACAAGTTGGGGGTTACTTTCTATTTCGAACGAAAGCTTTCTTTTTTTAACATTTCAGTGTGTTTAAAGTGTTTTGAATTTACTGATTTGCTCTTGCAATATTTGTGTTTATTAAGGGACTTGATAACACTTTTTAAATGTTATCTTTTTTTATTACTATAAAACAATTAAAAAGAAATGGTTAAAAGGACACAATAACTTATAGACACTCTCGGATTTAGAATTACCTATTTAGGAGAGATCTTAAATTAGGTTATGTCAGTTTCTTAGGTACCTGGGTGAAAACGAAATCAAGGAGCTACCACCTGGAGTCTTCACTAAGAACTCCAATTTGACTAACCTTTACGTAACACATGTTTGTTAGATACATATTTCTACGGTGTTTGGACTTTAGCCTATATATTCGTTATTGGACTTTTTACACAGATCGTGGGAGTACCTTTTGGAGTGTTCATTAACAGCACCAAAATGATGCAAGTGCTAGTTCACAGTTATCATTACGAGCGCAAGTTGAATGTTAGATAATAAATAATCAACAAAGTGCACAGGCAGATTTTTTTGTAAATATCTCACAATTTGACAACGAAAGGAAGTAAAAAGGTAATTCCTTTCTAAATGGAGTACAGTTCCAATAGCCTCAGCTCAAGTTCTTTAGCCCTTTTCTAGCAAGAGTGTTTGATCTAGTGCTAACCGCTGGGATTCCCCTTTCCCAGTACACAGACAAAACCCAGACACCTGCTTTCCCCTTTACCCCTTTATGACCCGTCACAGCCCTTTAGTATCTTTTTGACGCACACAAAATTGACGACACTACAAAACTTTAATGAAATCAACCTGTAAGCCGAGTAACAAGCTACCCTACGGAAAATTTATTCATAACATCTTTTTCTGGTATCGCACATTAGCAAGACTGGTAAAAACCGTTACGATTGGCAAGATTGAATTTAAACGTATGGGAAGAGTTGATATAGTTTTCGGAACGATTATGTCGCTAAAATATTGCTACCTTATAAAGAGCATTGGGTTTCTGCTCGATGTTAAGCTTCGGCCTACGCTATGTTAACCGCAAACTGACTCTGAAAGTGAAATATCAACTTGGAACAGACCGTAAATCCTTGGGAAATTTTTCTTGTAGGTACTAAAATAGGCTTTGCTATTCATAGCAAGCAAAATAATGGATACGGACTTTTTGTCTGCAATCAATGCCCTGCAGAAATTCACACACCAAAAAAACTGGCGTTCACCTCACAGTAAACAAAAATTGAATTCACGGAAAACGCGGCATTTTATTAAAGTTTACTCGTGTTTTCCATACGGAAAATCCGACGTTTTCCCACCGGTGAATCCCACTATTCGTTTTATTATACGGTAGTTTTCCTTCGCGGTAAATACTGGTAAACAACTTATTTTCCGGCAGTAGCCGCTCGGTTAACGCACGGTAAATGCTGATAAACAATTTATTTTCCGCCATTAACCGCTAGGTTAACGCGCGGCAAACAGCTTGTTTTCCTGTTGTTCATTAGCATTTTCCGAGTGAAAAACAGCATATTCACTGGAATTAACGCCTGAAAAGACGTATTTTCCGGGAAGTTGAATGTGTGTAAAATACAGGAAAACCAAATGTTTTCCTGTGTTTGCCGCTCGTATAACGCACAGAAAATGTCATACCTTCTTTTGTTCGCAACCATTTTTTCGTCCGGTGAACAAAATGTTCACATGAGTTTTCCAGTCGAAAGCATGCATTTTGTAACATTTTTCCGCGATGGTGAACTCGAGAAAATTCGTTTAAACGCATTTTCCGGCGTCTTACCATTTATTGCTGTTCGATTAACCTCGGTAAAATAACATGCACTCTGCCATTTACAGCCGTCTTGCGTATTCTAACGTTATGTTCCCTGGACTTAGGCAGTCAAAAGCATGCATTTCCCGATGTTTTGTGCAATTGTGAATTAGTGTAAGGCATGCATTTTCTCGCCTTTACCGCCGCTTGGTTAATCGCTGTTCGACCCAATTAGTGCAAGTGACTCAACTGCCTGAAAGGCCCCAAGAAGCTTAATTTCCTCAAATGATCCAAACGGCTCCAATGACTGAATTGCCTCAAATGACCCAGTTGCGATCAGTATTCTAAATATTAGACAAAATATCCTGATTGGCGTTTCCATGGAGCAGGATAAAGAGCAGGAAATAACGATTACGATCGACGGACATCTTATATTCATGGCGTTGACCGTCAGCGTTTCTCGGATAAAACACTTAAAAAATGCATTGTTCGGATGCGTAGGAAAGCAGCAGGAAAACGTTCCGGAAAACGAACTATTCATTAGCCTCTCCTTGGAGCAAGAAAACAATCGACGACCATTGCGTTTTCTTTTCGTTCACTAGAAGTGGTTCTGTGTGGAAACGCTTGAAAAATGCAGCGCTTGTGCGCTCACGAAAACTACCGAAAAACATGTAGGAAAATAATTTAAGCTGTTGACGAGTGTTTCTACAGAGCAGGCAAACAATAGACGAACAACAATTTTTCATGGCTTAATCACGTTCATTAGTGATTATATGAGAAAAAACTTGGCAAATGCAGCGTTCGCGCGCTCGGGAAAACTATATATAAACTGGCTAAGGAAAACAAGCTATATACTAGCTTTTTCGTGGAGCAGGAAAACAATCAACAAACATCATGATTTCGTGGGTGATTCTGCGGTAAAACGCTTGGAAACTGAAATCTAGCTCTCGTGCGTTCGGGAAGACCATAGTAAAACGATTAGGAAAACAAGCTCTACACTAGCGGTTTAGTAAAGTAGGAAAGCAATCACAAACATCATGTTTTCATGGCATTCAGCGTTAGTTATTCTGTGGGAAGACGCTTGGAAAATGTAGGGTTCGTGCCTACGGGAAAACTATAGAAAAACATTCAGGAAAACAAGTTATTCATTGGTATTTTCCTGGTGCTGGATAACATGCAATGAACATAGTGCTTTTCTAGAGTTTTTCTGAGAATTTGCGCTCCTTTTCCAGATATCGGAAAACATTAGTATATTGTTGAATTTTTCAATCATTCACCATTTTGGACCTTGATACTTCCCTATTGTCTAGGCATAGATCTTTACAACTGTAACCAGGTTTGATCCAAGGGCGTGAATAGCGTGAAAAGGCCAGAAGTCCATTATCAGATTATTATATAGAATACAGAGATAGAAAATGTTGACTCGCACGGATCGACTCGACTCGTCATTAAGAAAGTCGATCTGTCTCACCGGGAGTCGATTACCAAAAGAAGACAATACAAACTTAAGCGTTGACTTGGAGTATTCAGTGTTGACAAATCACAGAAGTAGACAATACACAAATAAGCGTTAACTTGAGGTATTCAATGTTGACGAATGGACATGATTTGCACGGATCGACTCGACTCGTCATGATCACTAAGAAAGTCGATCCGTTTCATCTTTTCATAATTTGGGTTAAAGATCTTGCATGGTAAAGGGATTAATACAGATTCCATCACACGCTTGAGAGGAACAGAAAGTGTTTAAGAACAAATATACGAGCATATTTTCCCGCCCAATGGAGGCTGTTGTTTATACATGCATTTTACCGAGCCTTAGAGGGTTCAAAACTCAGCCATTCAAAAGGAAACTTGGATTTAACAGGTGTAGCAAATAAGATAGATTTTAACTACCTCATCCCTCCTTCCCACTTTGACTCTTAAATATCTGCGTGGCACACAAGTTTATGGAACCGTCACAAAATCTCATAACTTCTATCTGTAAGGCGAGTGCAAACTTAGTCGCGGACAAAACTGTTATAGAATATTATTTGGTCAGTGTCTTGCTTCAGGAAGACGGGTTCGAACCGAGTAGGACTGGTACTGGTATCTTTTCCTCAGCCAGATAGAAAATACAGAAGAAAAACAAATGAGATCAAACGTTCAACCTAAATCAAGGATATATCTTCCATCTGCAGACTTGAGACAACCTGATAGAGGAGCTAACACCTGAATTGTTTCAATAGAAAGCGTTTACCAATCATTTATCATAAATATATGAGCATTAGCGTTCATTTAGCCGGAAGAAATTCTCCGATGTTTGTCCGTTATTTAATCCGAAAAGTGAACAAAGAGCGAGGCTCGGTGAAAACTTGGAGCTTCAAGAAACACTTATGTTCAAGGACAAATATTATATGTTCAATCGTCTTACTTCATTATCAGCAAGACTAGTAAAACTTTTAATGGATGACTGTCAGATTACAAACAAGCTGCAAGGATCACAACAAATATGTTGATGTGAACAATTACATTAGTAATTATCATCCCCGTATAGAAAACGCTATTGATCGAGTCTCTAATTCATGATGAACCTAGATCACGTTTCCTAGTATTTTAAACGCAAGTTGACTCTGATTGCCTCACAAACTTAGGTAAAACCTAGAATTCTTGGTATATTCTTTACGTAGGAACTTATACGGGAATCAGATAGCAGAGCTACCACGTGGAGTCTTCCGCTACAACACCAAGTTGATTGAACTGTGAGTAAAAAATATGCAATGCCTATTCCAAGACATACATTTTTAAATGACCTATACAGACCCAATTACATGTCTAAAACGTCTCAGCTTGCGTAGTTGCAAAATTTTGGTTCCAAATTTTAAGTCCCAAGGGCTCATAAAACATGCAATGGAGATTAAAGCTTAAAAACTAATCGTTCTTATGTGCTTGAAAAATTGCTGGCTACCGGAAGCCTTACTAAGTTACCCGGAAGTAAGTTTACATTATTTACCTTACGTAATGAAAGCATGATGTGGTCTCTTAAACATTAGAGTTTAAATAGCCTAGTTTTAATAACCCAGAAAATACATTAGATCAAGAAAAGATACTGTTCGTAGTTACTTTAATTTCGATCAAATAAAAGGGTTACCACCTGGAGTCTTCGATAACAACACTGAGTTAACTGTATTGTAAGTAATACATTTATCCGTTCATATTTCACACTACTGCACTACTGTTCAGAGAGACGCCTTTAAACGAACGTTGCAGGGTTCAAAACAAAGCCATTCAAAGGGAAATTTGAGTTTATTTGTATAATACAATAGATAAACTCTAGCTTCCTCCTCCCTCCTCCCCTCTTTGACTCTTAAATATCTGCGTGACTCACAAAAGCCAATGTAACCGTCACACAATCTCATGACTTGGACCTGTAGCGTGAGTGCAAACCTATCCGCGGACAAAACTGTTATGCAATACCATGCAGCCAGTGTCTTGCTTATGAAGACGGGTTGGAACTAGTAGAGCAGGTACAACTGATCACAATTAGTAGCAAAAATCAAAATATTCATGGTGCTGCAAACGATCAAATAAATTGGTAAACATTGACTGGCTCTCGAAATGTATCGGGTGTCCATAACTTTTTACGGAAAATTATCGGAAAAATGGAAATTTTCTCTGGCCAGATAGAAATTGGCACAAAGAAATACACGAATGATAAACTGTTCAACCTAAATCCAGTATATGCCCTCCAGCTACAGACTTGAGACAACCATATGCAGGAGCTAGCATCTGAAGTCTTCCAAAGCAGAGCGACTATCAGTCCTATACTATAATTATATGTACAAAAACTTCCATAAGGCCCGTAGAATGCTCCGATATTTGTCTGTTTAAAAAAAAAAGAAACAAATTAACAGAGCAAGGCTCGAAGGAAACTGCGAGCTTCAAGGAACGACTTATGTTATTAAAAGAAACAAATCTCCAGGCATAATGTCAAGGCAAACGGCAATATTTTGTTCGTCATCCTTCAAATATTTCTAGAGATGCAGACAATAAATCATTTAAAACAGGTTATCTTCGAAAAAGCGGGTTAATTTCTCTGCACGTCATTAATCCATGAATTCGCAATGAAATATTTTCTTTTAACCCGCAGATTGAAAATCAAATTTAACAAATGGTGAACACCATAGCGCACACTATTGAGTTTTGGATGCAGGCGGGAGGTTGCCAAGCACAAAACTGAGAAGCGCATGAGTCGCGCAAGGCGATAGCCGAGAGTAACGCTAGCTTCTTGAGTGCCATGCAAACCACCCAAAAACATTGACTGGCTCTCGAAATATGTTGGGTGTCCAAATCATTTTACGGAGGATTATCGAAAAATTGAAATTTACGTTGTCCGGAATGTTTAACCTAGATCCGGGATGTGTCCTCCATACACAGACTTTAGCAACCTGATAGAGAAGCTATTATAGTAATTATCATTTATCATAATTACAGGAAGAATAGATTTTATTATGTTTGGCAGAATTGCTCTGATATTTGTCCATTACTTGAAGCCTGGATATACTTTAGGCTTAAACGGGATTCGAACTCGTGCCTCCCAGCATAGTTAGTAGAGGGGACTATACTAACTGTGCTCCCAGACACTAATTAAGCGCTACTACCAAGTGAGCACCAGAGCCAAACCTTGGAAGCGAGGCACAGTTGAGAGGGTTTACCTTTTCAGTGGAGGGGACTCATACAACTTGTAATTACATAATTGCTAAAATTTAGCAATTTCCGTAAATAAGCTTCAACGAGATGGTTCATTTTTATCTGATTTTAATCATTATAATCCCAGTAAGTTTTAAAACAGGTCAGAGGAACACCTTTCGAAAGCTTTTCCCCTAACGGAAGCAATGTAAAAAATCATCACATTAGCCTTCTTACATTCAGAAACTCAGCCATTCGAAAAGATGGTGTCAGAGTTATAGTTTTCCGAACTCTAGCTCCATCTAGACTTCAGTTGCTTTAAGGGAATTAAAAATATTTTTAAAATGATGTTTAGACGTACTACACTACTCTGTTGTCAGTACCGCACCAGGGGATAACTCCTTTCCCCTAATTCCTGCGTGGTTTCGAACGTTTCCCTTACAAGGGCCTTCCCCTAACGCAAACAATGTAAAAAAAATCAACTTGGACTTGTTATATTCAGAAACTCAGCCATTCAAAAAGATGATATGGTGCCAGAATTATAGCTCCCCGAACTCCAGCTCCATCCAGGCTTCAGTTGCTTTAATGAAAGGAATTAAGTTTTTTTTAACTATGCCTAGACTTATTACACTAGTCAGTTCCTCACCAGAGGATAACAGTTTTCCCATAGTTCCTTGTTTCGCCGTTTTTTGTTCAAAAATAAATAAACATCAACCCTCCCTCCTGGCATAAAACCCGATTATGACGCAACAACATTTCATGACTTGAACCATTCCAGCTAATACAAATCAAGCTTTAGAAATAATTGCTTTACAATGTCACATGTTCAATCCTCTTACTTTATTCAAAAGGATTACAAGAGATATGTTGCTGTGAACAATACGTCAATACTTATCGTCCCTGTATAGTAAATGCTATTGATTGAATTTCTATTTCATAACCGTGAAACCGAGAGCGCCTTCTCAGTATTTTCAATACAAGTTGACGTTGTTGAGCCGAGAAAAAATGAACTCTAACTTCTTGAGTGCTTAGCAAACCAATCCGAAAAACATGGAATGGCTCTCGAAATATGTCGGTGTCCAAAACATTTTTACAAAAAATTATCGCAAAATTTGAATTTACGCTAACCAGAAAAAAAAAAATTTATCAATTGCCGAAATAAGCCTAGAAAGAGAAAATTAATTCTTTAACCCGCACATTTAGCAATGCCTGGTTCCAAATTTTAATAAAAATCCATTCTCTTAGTTATCAATTGCACTACTTTCAGCCCTTATTTCACCCAGTTCAAGGCAACAGTATCAATCCAGGAGATTATAACCAATTAACTGTTTATATCCTCTTGATCAAAAGGACATATTTAACTTTATCTTCAAATGACGGTTTTTTTTTTATCACAATCTGATTTCAGTCTATATTAATCCCTACAGGTTTTAAAGCGAGTCAGAGGATCACCTTACAAGGGCCTTTTTCCCCTACCGCAAGCAATGTTAAAATCATCGAATTGGACTTCGTATATTCGGAAACTCGGCCATTCTAAAAGATGGTGTCAGAATTATAGTTCTCCGAACTCAAGCTCCATCTAGACCTCAGTTGCTCTAAAGGACTTAAAATTGTTTTTTTTTTGTCGCACCTTCTCAGTATTTTCAACACAAGTTGACTCTTTTGTACTGACAACAATCATTCACTTGATTCTGAGGATGACTTTCGCACAGGTTGTCGAAACGTCAGTCACTACCATCGACAACAGTCCTTCTTTTTCTAAACTCAGTTATGTTAATTTCTTAGGACGTTATGGCGAAACCAAATCAAGGAACTACCACCTGGAGTCTTCACTAACAACTCCAAGTTGACTTACCTGTATGTAAAACATGTAACGCTCATTTACCAAAACCTGGTTACAAATTTCATAGCTATCAATTCCACTGCTTTCAGCCCTTAATTTCACCCAGTTGAAGGTAATAGTATCAATCCAGGAGAATATAACTAATAAACTGTTTATATGATAAAACTCAACTCTCCCTCCCCCAAGCCTAATAAGTCTCGTAGCCCTTAAATATTTACTTAGCATAAAACCGATTACGACGCAACAACATTTCATGACTTGAACCATTCCAGCTAATACAAATCAAGCTTTAGAAAAAACTGGTTTACAATATTACATGTTGAATCGTCATACTTTATTCAAAAGCATCACAAGAGATGTGTTAATGTGACCAATCACGTGAGTTGTTATCGTCCACGTATAGAAAAACCTATTCATTGAGTATCTAGTTCAGTAGTAAGCAAGGACACTTTCTCAGTATTTTCAACAAAAGTTGACTCTGATAGCCGAGAGAAACTTTAGATTCTCGAATGCGTAGCAAACCATCCAAAAACATTGACTAGCTCTCGAAATATGTCAAGTCTCCAAAACGCTTTACGGAAAATAATCGCAATAGTTAAATTTACGTTGGCCAGAAGAAAATGACACGACAAAAATATACGGTATGTAAAATGTTTAACCTAAACCCAGGATATGTCCTCCATCAACAGAGTTATGGAACCTGATAGAGGAGATATCACAGCAATTATCAGCCACTTACCATAATTAAATGAAGAATAGCTTTTATTCGGCTTGAAAGAAATGCCCTGATATTTGTCTATTATCTAACACCTGGATATACTTCAGGCTTGAACGAGACTCGAACTCGTGCCTCTCACATGCTAATTCAGCGCTACAGAGCCTCACGTTGAAAACGAGGTACAGTTAAGAGGGTTCTTCTTTCTAGTGGAGGGGACTCATATAATTTGTAATTAGATAAATTTCATTTCATCGGTGTCATTGAATCAATAAAGCTTTATTACCATCAGGTCAGCGAAATGTTACCAATTACCGAAAATAAGGCTGAAAAGAAAGAATTCATCCTTCAACCCTCTAAAGTTTCCCTCGTTCCAAACGCACCATCTGTTGAGAAATCCGAAAAGAAGCCTATAGGGGTATTTTCTATTTCGAACGAAGTTTTCTTTTTTCAACATTTTAGTGTGTTAAAAATGTTATGAATTTACTGATTTGCTAATGCAATATTTGTGTTTATCAAGGGACTTCATAACACCTTTAAATGTTATCTTTTTTATTACTGAGTCAATTAAAACGAATTGGTCAAAAGGACACAAATATCTAGACACACTCTGAGATTCATGATTACCTATTTAGGAGAGATTTTAAATTTAGTTATGTTCAATTCTTAGGTATTTAAGTAAAAACCAAATCAAGGAGCTACTACCTGGAGTCTTCACTAACAATTCCAAGTTGACTCACCTTTATATAACACATGTAATGCACATTTACCAAAACCTGCTTTCAAATTTGAATAGAAATCCCACTCTCATAGCTATCAATCGCACTGCTTTCAGCCCTTATTTTCACCTCAAGGTAATAGTATCAATCCAGGAGAATATAACTGATAAACTGTTTACATCCTCTTGATCAGAAGGACATATTTAACTTTATCTTCAACTTACGGTTTCTTGTTATCAGATCTGATTTCAGTCATTATCAATCCCAGTAAGTTCTAAAACAGGTCAGAGGAACACCTCTCATAGGCCTTTTTCCTCTAACGTAAGCAATGTAAAAAGAATCGAATTGGAAATCTTACATTTAGAAACTCAGCCATTCGAAAAGATAGTGCCAGAATAATAGTTCTCCGAACTCCAACTCCACCTAGAAATCAGTTGCTTTAAAGGAATTTAAAAAAAATTTAATGATGTCTAGACTTGCTACACTACTCTTTTGTCAGTTCCGCACCAGGGAATAACTCTTTTCCCCTAGTTCCTGGTTTTGCACGTTTCCCGCGCAAAAGTGAATAAACCTTAACCCTCCTGCCACGATGACTACTTACTCTCATAGGACACTCTATAGCCCCTTAATATTTACTTGGCATAAAAACCGATTACGACGCAACAATATTTTATGATTTGAACCATTGCAGCAAATACAAATCAAGCTTTAGACATAATTGGTTTGCAACATCACATGTTCAATCGTCTTACTTTATTCAAAGGGATCACAATAGATACGTTGATGTGAACGATCACGTTAGTATTTATCGTCCTTGTATAGAAAAAACTATTGCTTGAGTCTCTATTTCATGACTAAGCGAGAGCACCTCATTATTTTCAACACGAGTTGATTATGATAGCCGAGTGTAACGTTAGCGTCTCTAGTGCCTTACAAACCACCCAAAAACATTGACTGGCTCTCGAAATATGTCAGGTGTCCAAAATATTTTACGAAAAACTTTTGCAAAATTTAAATTGACGTTTGCCAGAAGAAAATGACACAACAAAAATATACGATGGACAAAATGTTTAACCTATATCCAGGGTATGTCCTCCATCAACAGACTTTAGGAACCTGATAGAAGGGCTATCACAGCAAGTATTAGTCACTTATCATAGTTACATAAAGAATAGCTTTTATTCGGCTTGAAAGAAATGCTCTGATACTTTTCCATTATCTGAAGCCTGGATATTCTTTAGGCTTGAACGGGCTTCGAACCAATGCTTCCCACATACTAATTCAGCGCAACTATCAACTGAGCTACAGAGTCACACATTGAAAGCGAGGGACAGTTGAGAGGGTTCTTCTTTGTCGTGGAGGGGACTCATATAGTTTGTAATTATGTAAATTTCATTTCATCGGCGACATTGACAATCAAATAAAGCTTTATTTCTAGCAGGTGAGGTAAAACTTAAGCAATTGCCGAAAATAGGCCTGAAAAGAGAAAATTCATCCTTCAACCCTCTAAAGTTTGCCTCGTTCCCAACGTGCCATGTGTTGAGAAATCTGAAAACAAGTTTGGGGTTACTTTCTATTTCGATCGAAAGTTTTCTTTTTTTAACATTTCAGTGTGTTAAAAATGTTTTGAATTTACTGATTTGCTCTTGCAATATTTGTGTTTATTAAGGGACTTGATAACACTTTTTAAATGTTATCTTTTTTTATTACTATAAAACAATTAAAAAGAAATGGTCAAAAGGACACAATAACTTAGAGACACTCTCGGATTTAGAATTATCTATCTAGGAGAGATCTTAAATTCGGTTATGTCAATTTCTTAGGTACCTGGGTGAAAACCAATTCTAGGAGCTACCACCTGGAGTCTTCACTAAGAACTCCAATTTGACTGAACTTTACGTAACACACGTTTTCTAGATACATATTTCTACGGAGTTTGGACTTTAGCCTATATATTCGTTATTGGACTTTTTACACACAGATCGAGGGGGTACCTTTTGGAGTGTTCATTAACAGCACCAAAATTATGCAAGTGCTAGTTCACAATTATTTCACGAGCGCAAGTTGAATGTGAGATAATAAATAATCAACAAAGTGCACAGGCAGAGTTTTTTGTAAATATCTCACATTTTGACAACGAACGGAAGTAAAAAGGTAATTCCTTTCTAAATGGAGTACAGTTCCAATGGCCTCAGCTCAAGTTCTTTAGCCCTTTTCTAGCAAGAGTGTTTGATCCAGTGCTAACCACTGGGATTCCCCTTTCCCAGTACACAGACAAAACCCAGACATCTGCTTTCCCCTTTACCCCTTTATGACCCGTCACAGCCCTTTTAGTATCTTTTTGACGCACACAACAGTGACGACACTACAAAGCTTTAATTATGAAATCAACCTGTAAGCCGAGTAAAAAGCTACCCTACGGAGAATTTATTCGCAAATCCTTTTTCTGGTATCACACATTAGCAAGACTGGTAAAAAGCGTTACGATTGGCAAGATTGAATATAAACGTGTGGCAAGAGTTGATATAGTTTTCGGAACGATTATGTCGCTAAAATATTGCTACCTTATAAACACCATTGGGTTTCTGTTCGATGTTAAGCCTCGGCACACCCTATGTTAACCACAAACTGACTCTGAAAGTGAAATATGAACTTCGAACAGACCGTAAATCCAGGGGAAATTTTTTTTGTAGGTAATAAAATAGGCTTTGTTATTCATGGCAAGCAAGATAATGGATACCGACTTTTTGTCTGCAATTAATGCCCTGCAGAGACTCACACAGCAAAAAAACTGGCGTTCACCTCACGGTAAACAAAGATTGAATTCACGGAAAACGCGGCATTTTATTAAAGTTTACCCGTGTTTTCTATATGGAAAATCCGACGTTTTCGCGCCGGTGAATCCCAGTATTCGTTTTATTATTCGATAGTTTTCTCTCGCGGTAAATACTGGTAAACGACTTATTTTCCAGAATTAGCCGCTCGGTTAACCCACGGTAAATGCTGATAACAATTTTTTTTTCCGGCATTAACCGCTCGGTTAACGCACGGCAAACAGCTTGTTTTCCTTTTGTTCATTGGCATTTTCCGAGTGAACAACAACATATTCATCGGAATTAACGCGTGGGGAAACGTATTTTCCGGGAAGTTGAATATATGTAAAATATAGGGAAACCTAATGTTTTCCTGTGTTTGCCGTTCGTATAACGCACAGAAAATGTCATCTTCTTTTGTTCGCAACCATTTTTCGCCCGGTGAACAAAATATTCACATGAGTTTTGCAGTCAAAAGCATGCATTTTCTAACATTTTTCCGCAACAGTGAATTCGAGAAGATTCGTTGAAACGCATTTTCCGGCGTCTTACCATTTACTGCTGTTCGGTTAACCTCGGTAAAATAACATGTACTCTGCCATTTACAGCCGTCTTGCGTATTCTAACGTTATGTTCACTGGAGTGAGCCAGGTGAAAGCATGCAATTCCCGATGTTTTCTGCAACGGTGAATCAGTGTAAGGCATACATTTTCTCGCCTTTACCGCCGCTTGGTTAATCGCTGTTCGACCCAATTAGTGCAAGTGACTCAACTGCCTGAAAGGCACCAAGAAGCTTAATTTCCTCAAATGATCCAAACGGCTCCAATGACTGAATTGCCTCAATTGACCCAATTGTGGTCAGTATTCTAAATATTAGACAAAATATCCTGGTTGGCGTTTTCATGGAACAGGATAAATAGCAGGAAATAACGATTACGATCGACGGACATCTTATATTCATGGCGTTGACCATCAGCGTTTCTCGGATAAAACACTTAAAAAATGCATTGTTCGGACGCGTAGGAAAGCAGCAGGAAAACGTTCCGAAAAACGAAGTATTCATTAGCCTCTCCTTGGAGCAAGAAGACAATCGACGACCATTGCGTTTTCTTGTCGTTCACTAGAAGTAGTTCTGTGTGGAAACGCTTGAAAAATGCAGCGCTCGTGCGCTCACGAAAACCACCGAAAAACATATAGGAAAACAATTTAAGCTGTTGACGAGTGTTTCTACAGAGCAGGCAAACAATAGACGAACAACAATTTTTCATGGCTTAATCACATTCATTAGTGATTATATGAGAAAACACTTGGAAAATGCAGCGTTCGCGCGCTCGGAAAAACTATAAATAAACTGGCTAAGGAAAACAAGCTATATACTAGCATTTTCGTGGAGCAGGAAAACAATCAACAAACATCATGATTCCGTGGGTGATTCTGCGGTAAAACGCTAGGAAACTGAAATCTAGCGCTCGCGTGTTCGGGAAAACCATAGTCAAACGATTAGGAAAACAAGCTATACACTAGCGTTTTAGTAGAGTAGGAAAGCAATCACAAACATCATGTTTTCATGGCATTCAGCGTTAGTTATTCTGTGGGAAGACGCTTGGAAAATGCAGGGTTCGTGCGTACGGGAAAACTATAGAAAAAAATTCAGGAAAACAAGTTATTCATTGGTATATTCCTGGTGCTGGATAACATGCAATGGACATAGTGCTTTTCTAGAGGTTTTCTGAGAATTTTCCCTCCGTTTCCAGATATCGGAAAACATTAGTATATTGTTGAATTTCTCAATCATTCACCATTTTGGACCTTGATACTTCCTTATTGTCTAGGCATAGATCTTTACGACAGTAACCAGGTTTGATCCAAGGGTGTGAAGAGCGTGAAAAGGCCAGAAGTCCATTTTCAGAATATTATGTAGATTGCAGAGATAGAAAATGTCGACGAATCGTCTCGACTCGTCATTAAGAAAGTCGACCTGTGTCACCGGGAGTCGATCACCAAAAGAAGACAATACATACTTAAGCGTTGACTTGGGGTATTCAGTGTTGAAAAATCACAGAAGTAGACAATACACAAGTACGCGTTAACTTGAGGTATTTAATGTTGACGAATCGACATGATTTACACGGATCGACTCGACTCGTCATGATCACTAAGAAAGTCGATCCGTTTCATCTTTTCATAATTTGGGTTAAAGATCTTGCATGTTAAAGAGACTAATACAGATATCATCTCACGCTTGAGAGGAACAGAAAGTGTTTAAGAACAAATATACGAGCACATTTTCCCACCCAATGGAGGCTGTTGTTTATACATGCATTTTACCGAGCCTTGGAGGGTTCAAAGCTCAGCCATTCAAAAGGAAATTTGTATTTAACAGGTGCAGCAAATAAGCTAGATTCTAACTACCTCATCCCTCCTTCCCACTTTTACTCTTAAATATCTGCGTCAGTGGCACACAAAAGTCTATGGAACCGTCACAAAATCTCATGACTTCTATCTGTAAGGCGAGTGCAAACTTAGTCGCGGACAAAACTGTTATAGAATATTATTTGGTCAGTGTCTTGCTCCAGGAAGACGGGTTAGAACTAATAGGACTGGTACTGCTGCTCTCAACCACGAATGAAAGTTGTGAGGGTGCTGTAAACCGTCACATTAATTGCTAAACATTGAATAGCTCTCGTAGAGTGTCTGGTGTCAAATCATTTCATCGCAAAATCTAAAATTTTCCCCAACGAGATAGAAAATACAGAAGAAAAACACCTATGAGATTAAACGTTCAACCTAAGTCTGGGGTACATATCCTCAATCTACAGACTTGAGATAATCTGATAGAGGAGCTAACACCTGAAGCGTTTCAACAGACAGCGATCATCAGCCATTAATCATAATTATATGAGCAATAGCCTCCATTAGGCCGGAAGGAATTCTCCGATATTCGTCCATTACCTGTTTTGAAAAATGAACTGAGAGCGAGGCATGAGGAAAAATTTGAGCTTCAAGAATCAACTTATGTTCAAGGACAGATATTACATGTTCAATCGTCTTACTTCATTATCAGCAAGACTGGTAAAACTTTCAACAGATGACTGACAGAATACATGCAAGCTGCAAGGATCACATCAAATATGTTGATGTGAACGATCACATTAGTAATTATCTCATCCCCGCATAGAACACGCTATTTATTGAGTCTCTATTGCATGACTAACCTAGAGCACCTTCTTAGTATTTTCAAGACACATTTTTAAGGGACTCCTACAGACCCAATCACAAGTATAAAATATCTCAGGTTACGTATTTACAAAATCTTGGTTCCAAACTTTAATTGCCCAAGGGCTCATGAAACATGCAATGGCCGTTCCTTAAAGTTGAGGATTAAAGCTTAAAAATTAATCGTTTTTATGTACCTGAAATATTGCTTGTCACGAGAAGCCTCACTAAGTTACCCGGAAATAAGTTTGCATCATTGCTTTAGATAATGAAAGTATGATGTGGTCTCTTAATTTTATCAGGGCTTTAAAAGCCTAGTTTTAATAACCCAGAAAAAACTTTAGATTAAGAATATATCCTCTTCGTAGTGACTTGGATGAAAACCAAATAAAAGAGCTACCACCTGGAATCTTTGCTAACAACACTGAGTTAACTGTACTGTGAGTACTACATTTATCCGTTCATATTTAAATAAATAAATTAAATAAATGCGTGTTTATTAAAAAAACCATCCGATAAAATGACATATCTGATGTTACTGTAAAAATATATATTAATGGGAAAAATTACAGTAATTAAATAGAATAAAAATGATTAAAAATGATTAGAAATACACATGGGGTGTTTACACAGCTAGAATATTTTTAAAAATTAATCTATTAAAAAAGCTATGTTTAAAACGTTCAGTGTTAATGCTGGGCCTGACGATGGATTTCCTTCGAATGTTTGCAATATAATCTTTGTATCTTGAGAGTAGGCTTTTTAATGGATGGTCATCATGTTTGAAGTTATAAAAAAGGCGTCTGTCGCTTTTCTCCAAAAGTTCATATATGTTGTAATTGACCGACGTATAGCGCCTCTTATAGCATCTTTTTAGAAACCTTTATGTAACAGTAAGTTCGGAAACACTTGCAGCATAAACTGAAAGACCGTATAATAACTTAGGGATCACAATTGAATTAAAGAGGTGGTCTATTTCGTCTTGGGTATATCCTTCTTGACGTAGGCTTCTGATGACAAATAAACACCTGTTGGCTTCATGGAGCTTGGCCTTGACATGCATGCTGAACTTACAATTATCTTGAAATGTGACGCCCAATAAAGAAATGTTATTATATTGTTTGATATTGTGAAACATTGGGTAGACTGTTGAATTGCCTTTCTTACGCATAACTAGCTCCTTACACTTACTAGTGTTACAATGCATGCCGTTTGCAACAGTCCAATCCATAAACTTGGACAAGGCAATGTCAGATATATCCAGGGAATCTCAGTGATCGTGACTAAGACGGTTGAGTCGTCTGCAGACTTAAACAAGGATATATCTCTGTACCCATCTATCTCTAGGTCATTAAAAAATATGTTGAAAGGATATGGGCCACTGACACTACCCTGTGTCGTTCCCTTGTGACAATTCTCTACTGGCAAGTCAAATTATTGAAAATCACCTGTTTTTTGCCTTCAAGAAAGTTGACATACCAGTTAACAATGCATGAATCAAGTGGACTGCGTCTCAGCTTTTCAACTAGGAGATTGTGTTTAACGTTATCAAAAGCTTTTGAAAAATCCATCGTAAACATTCTCACCGCTAAGGTGTCCCGTCTATCCAATGCCGCAAGAAATGTATACTGCATTTCCAACAGAGCGTTTACACAAGTTCCACCTGAACGGTACGCAAATTGAGAGTGAATCAGATGTTGCTCCAGGCGCCTCTTGTTAAAAATGTTATATACTGTTCTTTCAAACGTTCTAGCAATAACTGGAGAAACATTGATTCCTCTAAAGTCCGCGTATTCGACTAGTGTTTCGACTTTTGGGAGTGGATTGATGTTAGCCTCCTTCCAACGGCTTGGCCAAATCTGCCGAGCAAGAGACATGTTCCATAAATTTTCGATCACTGGGGTAAACATCTCAGCATAATCTTTCCATATCCAGAAAGGAATCCCATCAGGTCCGGTGGCAGTACGCTTTCTTCGTGTTAAGGCAATAAACACTTGAAATGTAGATAGTTGTAGAGCAGGAGTGTTCGCATCAATCTCGGTAGGAACTGCTTCAGAATATTCTCTATCAAAGCAAATGTCACCGAAATAATCATCTAAAGAAATGATGAAATCCTTGTCTGGTTCGAAGCTGCTTTTATCTTTACGCATGGAGAGTCGATCAACTTTCCTCCACCAGGCTAGCGATCCAAGTCTTCCAGACGCTAAAGCTCGGTGATTTTCAGCTATTAGTCGTCCTATCTTCTCCGTCAGTTCAGCTAGGTCTCTCCCGCCGCCTTTTTGAGATCTTGGTTTTTTCTTCAAAAGCGATTTCACTAATGGACTCATCCACGGAGGGTCTCTGGAAGACATTCGAATCGATTTGCTTGGAAAACATTCGTTTATTAATTTAGCTAAGGTGGAGTCCAGCGAGTTCACCGCTGTATCGATGTCAGAGTTATTATTAACATGATTCCAGTCTTTTTCAAGGAGCTTATGGTAAAACATGATTTTGCGATGCTCTCGGTAATCACGCATTGTGCTACTGAATCTCAAGGGCTTTAGTCTCACAGCTGCTGGTAAAATTACGCCTTTATGGTCTGTTTTCATTTGTGCGACAATAGGGTAGCACCTAGAAAAGAGGGCCTCATTATTAGTCAAGCAATTGTCCAAAACAGAATCGCCTCGAGTTGGAAATTCAACCAGCACTTTTAAACCAGATAAATTCGAAAGCTTTTCTAAATCAAGCCGGTTGAGGTCTCCTCCACATAGCACTGGTCCCCTTGGATGACGCTCGAGAAACTGATCTGCAGTATCCGTGACATATTCAATTAAGTCATCTTCCTGGTATTTAGATCTTGGTGGATGATAAATACCACACATCAACATATGATGGTCCGATGGTAATTCAATTTCCAGACTGATGGACTCAAAAAACTCCGATCTCGAAACCGATTTCACTTTTACATTTTTCCTCACATAAATCGCTACGCCTCCTTTCTCTCGCTTGTCTTTGTCTTTGTCTTTGTCAAACCAGTTTCGATCCCTTCTGTGGATGGTATAATTGGATATAGCTGCGACCGAGTCCGGCACGATCCTTTTTAAAAGTGTTTCGGAAACAACGCAGATGTCAATATCATTCGTAAATAAGTCAGCTTCAAGTGCCAGATTAGCTTTAATTCCATTCCGTGTCTTAGTCAAGCTACAGATATTTAGAAACATGCATTTATGAACCGCATATTTGTCTTCCGTAGTGGAATTAGGGCTAGAGTTCTTAATTTGAGAACGGTTAATTCTTGTTAAGTTGCTGTGATTGCATCCGCGGCATATCGACGGGTGCTTCTCGACTGGGCTTTTGGTAACCGAAACAGGAATAGCATGCCGTGTTGTTTTTCGTCCACCTCCAGGCTTTCCTCTGTAGGTAAATATTCCAGATCTTTTCAGGTCTTCAAAGATATGCGTTTCAATGACAGACTTAGGATAATGGCTTAAACGGAAAAGCGAGTTCCTCGAGTAGTCGAAGCGTGACGCGGTTATTTGACAAGATGGCGGCGTCGCGCTCAATTCATGGGGAGGCTTGCTAGTCGACAAAGTCTCATTTTTCCAAGGACCAGGATTGATGGAAACATCCATATCTATGGTAATATCGATCGTAGGCTCAAAATCTGGTGGTGAAAAACATGTATAACCGTGCTTCGACCAGGCAAGTCAGTACACGCTGAGTCGATCAAGGGATTTTAACCAGCCTGCGAGAATCGGAACGAAAGCTGAATCCTGATATTTGTCCATTATCTAAAGCCAGGACATGCTTCAGGCTTGAACGAAACTCGAACCCGTGTCTCCCACATACTAATTCAGCGCTACTACCAAGTGAGCTACGAAGCCACACGTTGAAAACGAGGTACAGTTGGGATGGTTCTTCTTTCTAGCGGAGGGGACTAATATAATTTGCAATTAGGAAAATTTGATTTGATCGGCGGCATTGACAATGAAATGAAGCGTGTTATGTATATAACACATGTTTATTAAATACATATTTCTGCGGAGTTTGGACTTTAGTCTCGATTTTCGATATTGGATTTTTTACGTAGATAATGAGAGTATCTTTGGAGTGTTCAATAACAGCATCAAAATATTTCAAGTGCTATTTAATGTGAGATGATAAATAAACATCAAACTGTACGGTCCTGAGTTTTTTATAAAACAATTTTTTTCAATACTAACACAATCAAGAAACTGCGTGGTGATTTGCTTGGTCAATCCATCACGCTACAAGAGTTGCAAATAAAAAGAAAACATCTACTGTCTGCTTCACGACACATTTTAAAGCGACTAATACAGATCCTGACACACGCTTGATTGGCAGGATTCGAAGTCCCATTCTCACTGTTATCAATTCCACTACTTTAAAAAAAAAAAGGGTGGGAGGAACACAATTCCGTTATATCAATCAAATTTATTCAACCCATATGATCACCCAGTCCAAGGTGATAATATCAGTCCCAATAAAAAAAAAAATGTTGAGAAGGACAAATTGACCTTAATATTAAAATCACGGCTTTGTATTTTACCAATCGTAACTAATCCCACTAAGTTTCAAAACAAGTTAGCGGATCACCTTTCCTGTCGTTTTTTCCCTAACAAAAGCAATCACAATAAAAAACAGTCGATTTGGATTTCTTGGCATACAAGGTATGCGCATGCTGTACTGAAGGAAACGGGTCATTGAAAAAAATGATTTAAGAATTGTTTTTTCGAGCTCCGAGTGACTTCATAAAAGGTTTTAAATGATGATAAGAGTACTACAGTGCTCTGCTCGTGTGGAGTTGTGATTTGTTGGGTTGTGGATTTCTTGAGGCGTTCCTCAAACCTGCCCCAGAAGGAGTTTAACATCAATAAAGCCACCGTTTTGCGGCCTGGGTTCTTCTGAATCTGCTCAGAAACTAAATTGATTTTCTTCCGCTCCTTATACTCTCGCAAATACCGGGCCTTGAGTTCTTGCATTGTCACCCACGATGGTCAATGGCTGGCGGCCTCTTGATTAATTATCAGCCAGATGTTGACACAATTGGCAAAACGTCTCTTGGCTTTTTGTTCTTTGGGAAAGTTCCCAAAGTCCTCCTATGGTGTGATCGGGATGTTCACAGATTTGATCGCGATCTGGAAAGCACCCAGGATATCCCTGCCAAACGCAACCATAACACTCGCGAATGGTACTTGTACAAGTATCATATCTATCCATGTAAATAACGAGTTGAACTCAAGTTTTATGCAGAAAGTATTATGCCATTCCTCCCCGCCCCTTTTCAGGAAGTCAATTACCATAACTTATCCAGTGCTTCCCAATAAGCTAATGGCGTAATCTATCATTCTTGTAAGCTTTTTAGTGGAATTGCTGAACTGCAGAAACTCGGCCATTCGAAAAGATAATTTAAGAGCTCTACTCCTAAAAACTCCAGGTTCAGCCATTCCTCATGAAATCTTTTCTGACCAAATTGAAAACTGCACTCTGACAATTATGATTACCCTTTCAGCTTTGCCAATTTCGTTACTTGTATAGAAACCAAATCAAGGAGTTACCACCTGGAGTTTTCAATAACAGTTCACCTGTACATAACACACTGAGGCGTTAATATCTGATAGGTTTTCCCAGATATGACCATACAATCTCCTTATGGTAATAGTAGAAGAACCAAGTGGAGCCCAATTCGGTCTGTAATCATCCAAGAGATTAACAAAATAGGACAACCGCGAAGCAAGAAGTCCTCTTACCAATTGATCGAAACTATGACAAATATCAAGAAAGTAACTAGACATCGTTTATAGATTATCATATAAAAACAATAATTAACTCGGCGAAGTCGACGACAACAGCCTATCGTTCTTTTGTGCTCAATAGTTAGCTCAGTTGGTTAGAGCTGGACTGTTGTGCGGGAGGTCGAGGTCGATGGTTCGAGCCCCGACCGGACCAACATTCAAGGTCTTAAAATAACTGAGGAGAATGCGCTACCTTTCTTTGATGTCAAGAAATGGGTAGAGATTCTAGTCTTCTTCTCGGATAAGGACGAATAAACCGTAGGTCCCGTCTCCTGCATCTATTAATTAGTTAATTTGGTTAGGCAGGGGACGTTAAAGAACTCACTCACGCGATTACTTTGATGTGGTCTGGCCTGTTTACTGGGAGTTGAGGGGGAGGGGGCATCTTCAAATAAGTTTCCTTCGATTGTTTTGTAAACTGCTGATGCAGTCCGGCCAAAGTCCCCCGAAAAGTGTTGTGAGGATCATTTAATCATATCCACATGTTAATTTGCGCAATATAAATATTGAATTATTATTATTATTAAATTATTATTACTCGGAAGCGAAATAGCGTTATTTAACTTTGATAATGAGACTCTGCTCTGCTCTCTTTAAATCTCATTAGGGCTTAAAAAAGACTTAATTTTAATAAACCAGAAAAGACATGTAGTTAAGAATGTATCCTTTTCGTAGTGACTTGGATGACAACCAAATAGAAGAGCTATCAACTGGAGTCAGCCATTCGAAAAGACATTGCAAAATTTTCACTTTTCTCTGACCAGACAGAAAGAGGGACAAAAAAAATACATGGATGATAAAATTGATGTTTAACCCAAATTTAGGATATATCCACCATCTACAGACTTGAGACATTTTGATGAAGGAGCTACCACCTGAATTCTTCCAAAATACAGCGATTATCAGTCATTTGTCATAAGTAGTTTCCGTTTGCCTCGAAGAAATGCTCCGATATTTGTCCGTTATCTCTTCTGCAAAATGAAGAGAGAGCGAGGCTTGAGGGAAACTGTGAGCTTCAAGGAAAAAAAAGAATAAAGAGACAAACATTTAGTCTTATTTTTTGGTCAAACGGGAATATTGTGTTCATTCTCCTTCAAATATTTATCACCTCCCCTCAGTGCCTCTTTATTTTCTTAGAGCACTCCATAGTCCTTTAGTAATATGTGCGTGAGACAGAAGCCGATGGCGATGTGATTATAATTAATGACCTAAATTAATAGAGCTAGTACAAATCAAGCCTTAGACATAACTGGTTTACGACATCACGCACAACACATCATAGACCATAACTTTCTAAACGTATCAAACGTGCAGATATTTTCCGAAGTTTTAAGAAATGCTCAGCCAGACATCTTTGCCAGAGTAGAAGATAAGTCATCCTAAGGAGGAAAAATGCAACTTCCCCTTTTCTCCACAGGGAAAAGCTAAACAACAATATAAGGGGACTTCATGACACTTTTTAAATGGTATTTTAAACCCATTCCTAGTTTAGTTTATCTAACCCAATTAAAACAAAAAAATGTTGAAAAGGACAGACAACATAGACTCACTCTAAGACCGCCTTTCTTGACATGTCAGTTACGAAGGAACCAGACAGACGCCTGAACACCATGCAGTGTCTACAGAATACCAAATCACACTAACTAGTACCTTGCGTGTGATTCACACCACGCTTGATCAGTGGAGCCCGGTATTGTCTGACCGGGCGAAGTGCTGCGTCCGTATGCCTACGAAAAATATAGAAAAATTTTCAGGAAAACAAGTTATACACTAGTATCCTCGTGGAGCAGTAAAACATCAACAAACATCATCAAAGTTTGTGAATATATGAAAGTCATATATTTGAACTGTGGTCAAAGAACGAGTATGAGAGCGATCTTTGCAGTAACGAACACCACTTAAGCAGTTCATTCAGCACTTCATGGGTTTATTACCAACCAACCTAATGACCAGCTCCCAGTTGGCTTGTTAGCCCAGTTTGTGGAGCACTGCACCAGCATCGCGGAGGTCATGGGTTCGTACCTCATAGAGGTCAGAATTTTTTACAGCCCGCATTTACACTACTGCTTCAGTAGTGTTCGTTACTGCGAAGATCATCCTCTTAGTCGTTCTTTTACCGCAGTTCAAATATTATGGCATTCATATTTTCAGAAACGTTGATTCATCAATTGTCGACGGGTTTATTACGAACCAACATAATGACCAGCTCCCAGTTGGTTTGTGGGCTGAGTTGGTAGAGCATTGCACCTGTATCGCAGAGATCATGGATTCGAATCCCGTACAGGCGTGAACTTATTTCAGGCCTCATTTTCACTACCGCTAAGGAGTGCGTGTCCACAAAAATCAAAAATTGAGCGGCAAATTTAAAAATTTCAGAATCGGCAGAACTTTGGCTATTAGTAGTCCATATTGAACTATTTATCGCTATGGGGTTGATTTGTCAAATGGTGTTTCCTTTTGGCAGAAAATGATGATACCCGATTTTCAGGGCCAAGTATTGAAAAATTAGTTTAAAAAACTAGCCATCTGGAAGCTGATGGCCTCCCGTAACTATAAATTCAGAAGAAATCCAGTTGCAATCAGCCTATTTTGCAATGTTTGCAGGTTTCATATTATAATTCCTATGACATTTGAAAAACAATAAGATTTTCACTGAGACCTGAGAGGAAGCCCTCTGTTTTTCCATGGAAATAACTAGTAAACTTCAAAAAATAATTTACCCTACTACCTTTATCAGAAATCAAATGAAAATTTTTGGTTAGAATGCCGAAGAAATGGGATGTTAGCTGATATAAATTTTTTTTCTGTGGAGTTTAGGTTGTGCTAGATGAAAGGGTACTCAAAATTGCAATTTTTCGGGAAATCAAACAAGAGAGTCCGTGAAAGACCGTGACAGACAGCTCTCTCATTCCAGCCCAAAGTCCAAAACTGGAATAAAATATATCTTCTTGTTGTTGCGGAGTTTTGTTACTTATTACTTTTTTGAGAAAATACAGCAGCTAATGGAATGCTTGTTTTATCACTAACTTGTACAATTTTATTATGTGAACAGTACATAATTATGCAGCACATATACAAATTTCTTTCAGGTGAATGATGCTGTTTTACCGGTACAAGAGTTAATTAATTGATACCATTTCTAATTTTAGAGCAGCCACCAAGCTGGAGATAATTTATAGTTTAAGAATCAAGATTTTATCACTGATAAGTAGGGGTTATGCAATTGTTGATCTAAAAGCCTTGAAATGAACTATTCATCATTGTTGTTATAGTTGCTAATCATAAACAAGTTGTGATCCCAATTCGATTATAGGGAATTTTTCCCACGGCCTGTCGCACGCTATGCAACTTAGCAATGGCGTTCTCATGCTCCTTTCAGAGAATAACTGGAAAAGACTGCTCGTTTGATAAAGCAAGAGCCTTGAAATTGTTACTTTACGCAATTGCTCAAAGGATATTTCGAATCATTGTTCTCACTGCTCAATTTCTGGAGTGAAAACGAAAAGTGAAATTATACTTGGTAGAGTGGGTGATTTCCGCAAGGACTAGACGCAGAGCTTAGACACAATCTGCCCACACCACCGGCGTGAACTCGGACCTGGCTGGCGGCGAAACACTTCCACGTGCTGTGTGCCACAAATCTTATCCCAACATGGAGCAAATAGAAAAGCGGATCGAGTAATTTTAAAAATGTTGAATTAATTCTCAGGTTCATGTTTCCAAAAGCTCCGCTGTCCCTGACCACTGTAGAGCATATACTCTGAGTGATCCTGAGGACCCAGATTATTCTGTGACTTGTGGCCACACCCTTTGTGACAACTGTGACCGCTGCTTGATTGTCTCGTCTGTAATGAGGGTGATTAAGGAAGGCTTAGAAACGGCTGAATGCTCGGACAATGAAAATGAAGAACTGTCTTTTGTTATTTCCCAGGCCAAACATTGAATGCTGGAAAGCCCATTTATTGCGGTCTGTAACTCAGGATGAATGCAGGCTTGACATCATGAGCCGCCTCAGCGCCCCGTCCATTTTTTTAGTACTTGACTGGGTGATGAAATATCTTCCACGTAAGTTCCGGCAAAGCCAGTCGGATTGGTTTGGTAAAAGAGGTATATCGTGGCATATAGTAGTGGCAATTAAATGCAACAGCGGAGAAATGGAAATGATGACATTCGTTCATGTGTTTGAGAGTGCTACCGCCCAAGAAAGTAGCTCGGTGTCAGTCATACTTGATGACGTCTTTATTCAACTCAAGGCTATTATGCTAGAGCCGCGGGCCATCTATATTCTAAGCTACAACGCTGGATGTTATCACTGTGCGCAGACTCTGATTAAAGCTCCTCAGATTGCCAAACGTCATGACCTTCAGATCTCTCGGATTGACTTTTCAGAGCGACAGGGAGTCGAGGAAAGGGCGCTTGCGATCGCAAAGAAGCCACTATAAAGTCAAATGAATAAAGGCTGATAGTTTCGAAAGAAACTGTTTGGGGCTACGACTGTGGGAGTAACGAAATAATTTGGATATATCAACAAAGTTGAAATGGTAAATTGGCCACCGTAATGATTACAAAAGCTGACGTTTCGAGCGTTAGCCCTTCGTCGGAGCGAATAGAGGAATTGTGGGTTGTGTGTGCTTTTAAAGGCAGAAAATGGAGCTACGTTATTGGTGGGTGCATGGCAACGAGAAAAACATGAACTATAAAGTCACACATGGCGAAATATCTGAATTCTGGACACGACGTTGAGATTGCTGCACTGATGAAAGAAGCTATGGAGTCTTCCAAGGCTGTGCGCGGCGTAATTGCGAAGGTGTGCACTCCTCTCAATGCTCCATCCATCAAGAATTTCAAGTGGGAGAAAGTGAGTTTTGTCAGAAACCTTTGCTACGGCCAGGAAGGGATAAAAACGTGGAGAGCCTACGATATTGGTCCTGGAAAAAGTATTCCCTGGTCAAACTGCGATGTCCCTGAACAATCGGAACTGCCAACGATGGAGATCAGGCCCTCGACCAGCGAGACTATCACAAGCTTTGTTCCAGTAGTACCTAGACGAATAGGTGGCCCAACCCCTGCAACTGATATAGAAGGCAACTCCGATTGTGTAGATGAGTCTTCAGATGAGTAAGGCGTTGATGTTGATGTCGCTAACAATTGTCCATTATTTACAGGCGTAGAAGAGGGATGTGTGAAGACGTTTATACGGCATTCATCGCTGGTTCAACAGTTGGGCTACGGAAAGCACAAGCGCGTTCTAGATTATGAAATGCTCTTTGACAGGACCATGATAGAATACGCGACTAACCTGGATTGTGGCGCGAGTAAATGCTCGACGGTCCTGGAAGGTAGTAAACCATCACTACCAACTGTGCCCACTACTCTTCCGATGGGATGGGCACTGAAATCGACACAGTCTCGTAGTACAAAGGTTACTGACAATCAAAAGTAGTACCTTAATTCTAAGTTTCAAATTTGAGAGAGAACAGGGAAGACAGCCGACCCGACTGATGAAGTCTCTAAAGCCATGAGGACTGCAAAAGATAGCAACGGGGAGAGACTATTTAGCTATGGGAATTTTCTCACAAAGCAGCAAATTAGCAGTTACTTTTCTCGCCTTGCTTCTAAGCGAAGTGCAGAGGTAGATCAACCTGATAGTGAGAACGAGACTCCGAGAATAGACTCTCAGAGTGTACTTAGTGACAAGGTTTTGTCTGAAGTCAGCATTCAGCATTCACATTTAATCATATATGACTCCTACAACATCTGTGAGTTAGTGTTGAACTCCTAACTTGGCTCCTTTTCTGTAACTATGTTATAGGGTATCTGCGAATTCTTTGGTTCTCGCATATCGGAAACAACAGTTCGAAGGAAAAAGCCATTTGTGACCTTGCCCTCAAACCTGGTACAAGGCTGTATCTGTAGCTGTGCAAGCGCTCATAACTGTATTCAGTACACGTTATTACTACCTGGCAGCTCGATTTCATCGTATCTGGCCACCAAAATTATTCTCGTCGTTATTTGGCAAAACACCGTATTATTTGATAAATAAACCTTGTTTAGAGATGAATACTATTATAGGGACGACTAATCGCCGGAGTTTGAACAATTTCGAGTTTTCGCATTTTAATTTTTCCCCTAATTTACGATTTCCTTTGATCCTTGGAGACATTTGCTCTTAGTTTGTTGTAAAATTGAGAAGTATCTGTTCTGTAAGATATACTTTGGTATCTAGTATCTAAGTTAGAGAATCTAGTATTTGGTATCTAGTATCTAAGTTAAAAAATTTTTATGAATCGTTTGTAGAAGGCTCGTGAGCGAATTAAAAAACACAGTGGCGTATAAACAAACCCACTTGAAAGCCAATTTACCGCAGGAAAAAATAAACCAGTCAACCTCGGGCTTGAAGATGCTGCCCGGGTCCTGGGATCTCGGGAAGCATTTTCAAGTCCGAGGTTGACCAGCTTACAGTTTTTCACTATATGGACTTCCCAGCCGTCAAACAAACCTCACGAGCACGTTAATCTCTACATGTTAAAGATAAAGATAAAACAAGAATAAAGATAAAAACGTTAAGAAAAAAATTAATACATGTAAATAGCACGACTCAACTACCACAGGAATGACCACTATATTTTCAATGAGCTTTTTCGTTGAGCATGGGCGGAAATAATAGATCTGTCTGTCACGGTCGGTCGCAAAATCTCTTGTTTGATTTCGCGAATATGTGCAAGTTTAAGCGCTCATGTTTGTTACTGCGAAGATTGCTCTCAGAGTCATCAAACATCATGTTTTCATGGCATTCACCATTGTTCTACGGTAAAACGCTTGGAAACTGAAATCCAGCTTTCGTGCGCTCGGGAAAACCATAGTAAAACATTTAGGAAAACAAGCTATATAGTAGCGTTTTCGTGGAGCAGGAAAACAGTCATAAACAGCATGTTTTCATGGCATTCACCATTAGTTACTCTGTGGGAAGACGCTTGGGAAATGCAGCGTTCACGCACACGGGAAAACTTGAGAAAAACATTAAGGAAAACAGCTTTTCATTAGTATTTTCCTGGTGCTGAATAACATGCGATGAACATCGTGCTATTGTTCAGTTTTACTGAGAGCGAACAATGAATTTGCCGTCCTTTTCCAGATATCTGAAAACGTTGGTATAATGTTAAATTTTTCAGTCATCCACCATTTCGAACCTTGATAACCCCAGTAAACAACGCAGATGAGCAAGCGTGGTTGGAAATCAATTTGCCAAAGAATGCAGTACTTGAACAAGTGCTTGTTCGTTTGTTCAGATAAACTTTGTTAGCCAGAAGTTTTGGGTAAAGGTGTCCAAGCCTTCCAACCTTTCTTCAAGACTTTGCACTCGGTGAAAATCATAATCTTTGAACACACTATCCAGCTTTAGTATATAGAACTTTTTTGTCACGTGAAGCCTTTCAATTTCAAAAACATTAACAGTCCACTTATCTTTGTACTATGTACTTTTAGGCTTCGAAGGTTCAAACAAAAACTTTCTTGTGGTAACTTTTAGAGTTCAAAACCGGGTAGACTTACCTATTGCTGCTTCTTCCGCTTTTCAAAATTTCAATTGAGGTCAATGCAAAGTGCAACTGCCTCTGATTTAAATGAGAACACCTCTCATTACATTGGCTAGCAAAATGTACATGTGTTAATGAAGCAAAAGAAAGATAAACTAAATATATGAATGATCACTTTCCTCGTGATCAAGAAACCCTGAAAAAACACTCTCCCTTTTTTCATGAAATGCTACCTCCAAAAACTATAGTTCTAGTTCCCAAACTCTTTTCTAAAGGACACAATAACACAGACTCAGTCTAGGAATCATGATTACCCGTTAAGTACATGTTAAATTCAATTTTATTATTTCGATTTCTTAGGTATTTCTTATGACCTCAAAATCTCTTTATTAACAGTGCAATCTTATTAACTTCGGTTCTAAGCTCCTTCTTTGATTTCTTGCATCAGAAAGAGTTTGTAAGGCTGCAATTTTTGTTAAAGCTGAGTCTGAGGTGTTTAAGCTCAAGGGTCTTCGACAGCCATAATATGAATAAAAAAAAAAAACAAAACAAACAAAAGAGAGCGAGGCTCGAGGGAAACTATGAGCTTCAAAGGAACAGTTTATGTTAAGAACAAAACAAATATCCAGCATATTGTTAGGTCAAACGGGAATATAGTGTTCATTATCCTTCAAATATTTTTAGAAGTGCGGATAATAAATCATTTAAAAACAGTTCATCGTCGAAAGAGCGGGTTAATTTTACTGCACGACATTAATCTATGAATTCCTAATGAAATATTTTCTTTTGATCTGCGGATTGTAAATCAAATTTAACAAATGGTGAACACCATAGCGTACACCACTGAATATTTGGATGGTGCGGGAGGTTGCTAAGCACGAAACTCAGAAGCGTAGGAGTCGCGCAACTCGCTAGCCTAGAGTAACGCTAGCTTCTTGAGTACCTTGCCAACCACACAAAAACATTGACTGGCTCTCGAAATATGTCGGAATCCTAAACATTTTTTGGAAAGTTATTGCGAAATTTAAATTTACGTTTGCCAAAAGAAAATGACACAATAAAAATATACGATACGGATTAAATGTTTAACCTAAACACAGGATATGTCCTCCATCAACAGACTTTAGCAACCTGATAGAGGAGCTATTACAGCAATTATGAGTCATTTATCATTATTACATGAAGAATACTTTTTATTCGGCTTGAAAGAAACGCTCTGATATTTGTTCATTATCTTAAACACGAAGGCGCGCTATAGAAGTTTTGCACAGCAGCCATGTTGGATGGCAGGAACAATGAAAATATTTTGCATACGAAAGAATTTTTTTTCCTATTGGTAAAATAATCTATTGTTCCTGCCATCCAACATGGCTGCTGTGCAAAACTTCTATATAAGGAAGTCTTCCCTGGGAAGACCTGGGCTCATTTTTTACTCATCGTTAACGTGTGCGGGTCAAATTCAAATGCTGGTAGACGAACAAAAGGGGCTAATGAGATATCTATTGTTTACATCAACCAGCATGGTCGCATGAGGTAACGTGCGAACCACCTACTTCGATCTCAAATTTACCGCCCCAAATAAAGGCAGTTTCCATTGGAGAAAGGAGATATAAATCTCAAAAATTCTTGTATTGTGATGAAGACATAAAACAATTTTGAGTAATGCGCCCGCTGTTCACTGCTTTGGAGTAGCTGTAGCTCAAGCTGACTTGACTCTAAGAGTTCTACTTCACACGACGGTCGATTGACAAATGGTCCAGTGGGACCTAAGGCTCCTTTTATAGCGCGCCTTCGTATTTAAGCCTGGATGAACACAGGCTTGAACGGGACTCGAACCCATGCCTCCCACATACTATTTCAGCCCTTCTACCCAGTGAGCTACAGAACCACACGTTGAAAGCGAGGTACAGTTGAGAGGGTTCTTCTTTCTCGTGGAGGGGACTCATATATTTACTGACCCCATAAAATTCTATTGTTCTCTCTCTGTATTAAATCAACAATTGTAGTCTTTAAGATGACAAAACAACTGTAGGAGGAAAACGGAGGCGGTTTTTTTTGTTAGCAGGAAAATTATTAGGGGTATTATAATTAAACACGCCAAATAAGCATGCTGCAATATTAAAAATATTGCAGTGTCCGGGCTGAAATATCAAAAATATTGCAGCGTGCAGGTTACAATTATTAAAAATATTTCAGCTTGTTTTAGGAAATTTTAATGTATAAAGCGCACCAAAACTGATAGCTGACCACATTGTCAACATTACCGTTTGCGTTTACTCTCGTTCATTGCAACTTTACTTTTTGTTTCGAAGTGCCACTTTAATCAACTAAAACTTTCAAACACTGAAAAAATACAATTAAGGAAACTGATAGTATGGAGCACAATTTACTGCATTAAGAAATATTATATTCATCAGTTTATTTATAGGAAATAACAATTCTAGCGGAATTAGTGCTAACAACTACTGACTGATTACTACCCTCTTGATCACATTTTCCGGACTTACTACTTTGACCTCTCGTGCAGTACAATTTTCCCCGTAGAGCTCTGTGTAATAAGTAATCCTTCGACTTCTTACGAATCCATCCTCATTCTAAACCCACGTTCGCACTGAGTAAAATGACTGAATTCTCTGGCTTATATAGTATGCAAATTAGCAGTGTTACACGCCTTGCACGAATTAATTCGATCTTTAGAACTCTTTTAAACAACTTTAACAACGAGCTACAATAACAACCCTCGGCACAATTAAAATCTAAAATATATTCGTCACAACAAAGAACAATAGCAGTAAGCATCACAATTATCACACATAGGTGCGACTAAAATCGAAGATCCAACACAGACACAGAACAATAGGATTTCATGGGGATCAATAGTTATCATAGATAATTACTTCGGCACTTGGCATTATGAGAGATATTGCAGCCAGCTGAGACCGTAGGCCTCAGCTGGCTGCAGTATTTCTCATAATCCAATATGCCTCAGTAATTATCCATTAAATAATTTATAATTGGGTCAATTCCATTTGATTGGGGGCATTGACATTCAAATAGAGCTTTATTACTAGCGGGTGAGCTAAAATATTAGCAATTGCCGAAAATAAGCCTGAAAAGAGAAAATTCATCCTTCAACCCTCTTAAGTTTGCCTCTTTCCCAACGTGCCATGTGTTGAGAAATCTGAAAACAAGTTTTTGGTTATTTCTATTTCGAACAAAGGTTTCTTTTTTTAACATTTCAGTGTGTTAAAAATGTTACGACTTCTCTAAATTGCTATTATGATATTTGCGTTTATTAAGGCACTTTATAACACTTTTTAATGTTATCTTTTTCTATTACTATGAACCAACTTAAAAAAAAAGAGGTAAAAAGAATACAATAACATAGGCACACTCTCGGATTGATAGTTATCTATTTAGGAGAGATCTTAAATTTAAATATGTCCATTTCTTAGGTACTTAAATAGAAACCAAATCAAGGAGCTACCACCTGGAGTCTTCACTAACAACTCCAAGTTGACTCACCTGTATGTAAAACATGTGTATAAAATACATATTTCTGCGGATTTAGACTTAAGGCTCTATTTTCATTATTGGATTTTTTACGCAGATACTGGGGGCATGTACCCTTTGGGGTGTTCAGTAACAGAACTAAAATTAATCAAGAGCTATTTAACAGTTATTTTACGAGAGCAAGTCGAATGTGAGATGTTAAATAACCAAAAAATTGCACAGCACCGAGTTGTTTATAAAAAGCTCACATTTTGACTACGAACAAGAGTAAAAAGCTATTTCCTTTCCAAATGGAGTGGAGTTCCAATCGCTTCAGCTCAAGTTCTTCAGCCCTTTTCCAGTAAGAGTGTTTGATGTAGTGCTAACCGCTGGAATTTCCCTTTTCCAGTACACAGATAGAAAAAACCCAGACACATGCTTTCCCCTTTACCCCTTTACCCCTTTATGACCTATCACAGCCCTTTAGTATCTATTTTCAATATTGGATTTTTTACACAGATAATAAGAGTATCTTTTGGAAAGTTCAATAGCAGCATCAAATTTTTTCAAGTGCTATTTAATGTGAGATTATAAATAACCATCAAAGTGCACAGTCCCGAGTTTTTTAAGAAAAAAGTCACATTTTGAGGCCTTGTCTTATTTACTAAGTGATCTGCACAATGTTCTGAGGTTTCCGTCTCTTGTTGCTTCTCCTCCTTTATCGCGGATAGTTTATACTAAATACGAACACATGGCATGTTCAGGAGAGGCCGTTGTTCACCGGTTGAAACAGTTCATGTGCAGCACAGGCAGCCCAAGCTCACTACGAGAAAAGCGGACGTGACTCTTACCGTGTTGCGTAACGTTTTATATTTATGAAGGTTTGTATGGGATGTTATCGGTTTGCCTTAAAAGAGAGAAAAAAATGTCTTGTTTTGAAATAAAATGGGCTCACCTTATTGCCTTGTTGTTTTCTCTGTTGATTCCGAGCGTCTCAGGCCATTTTGAAGCGTTTTCGGCGAGTTAGCGCTATGTTGGTGTTCAACTGCTAAAAGGAAGACAAGGCCGGAAACCTATTTTAGAAGCGTCCGTCACCCGAAGCGAATAATTCAGCCAAAAAATTTCCACCAGTCTCGATTCCTCCAGAAAATCAAAGCAGAGATGTTGCAGTTCCATTTTCCATTCACTCGATTCACAATTCCTCACACAGATCTTTCACTAGCGATACTTTATCTCCAGATCGATAGGCTTTCCAATTTCGAATTTGGCTGCTTGAAACGATCGCTGCCCGTTTGCCGATCGCACATTATGTTGGGTAACAAAAATAAGCCCGGCGAGGGTAGCCAGCGGCCTGCAGTGCAAAAACAAACCCGTTAGCTCCCCTGGTCCCCTCGAGAGGTTTTGTCAAGACCGCATTGTTTTGATCGACCAATCACCATCGAATGGAAATGTGTTTACTAATTAAAATATCTCAGTGGAAACCCGAGATCGATCGCCATGTGCACGTTCCTGAGTGTCAAGCTATGAAGGAAACCTGCGGCGAAATTCCCCTTGCTTAACAATGTAAGTATGTTACCTTGTCATTTGTTTTATGAGGCACTCTGTACACAGAAGTTTCACGAATGGACAGTTGTGTTCAGACATTCGTTAATGATATTTCACGCTATGGACTGCAGACCGCTGGCTACCCTCGCCGGGCTTATTTTTGTTACCCAACATACTGTGCGATCGGCGAACGGGCGGCGATCGTTTCAAGCAGCCAAATTCGAAATTGGAAAGCCTATCGATCTGGAGATAAAAGTATCGCTAGTGAAAGATCTGTGGGAGGAATTGTGAATCGAGTGAATGGAAAATGGAACTGCAACATCTCTGCTTTGATTTTCTGGAGGAATCGAGACTGGTGGAAATTTTTTGGCTGAATTATTCGCTTCGGGCGACGGACGCTTCTAAAATAGGTTTCCGGCCTTGTCTTTCTTTTAGCAGTTGAACACCAACATAGCGCTAACTCGCCGAAAACGCTTCAAAATGGCCTGAGACGCTCGGAATCAACAGAGAAAACAACAAGGCAATAAGGTGAGCCCATTTTATTTCAAAACAAGACATTTTTTTCTCTCTTTTAAGGCAAACCGATAACATCCCATACAAACCTTTATAAATATAAAACGTTACGCAACACGGTAAGAGTCACGTCCGCTTTTCTAGTAGTGAGCTTGGGCTGCCTGTGTGTGCAGCTGTGATTTTTTGGGTTTTGGATTTGTTGAGGCGTTCTCCAAACTTGCCCCAGAGGGAGTTTAACATCGATAAAGCCACCGTTTTACGACCTGGGTTCTTCTGAATCTGCTCAGAAACTAACTTGATTTTCTCCCGCTCCTTATACTCTCGTACATACTCAGGCCTTGTCATATTTACCAAGTGATCTGCACAATTTTCTTAGGTTTCCGTATCCTTTTGGTTCTCCTCCTTTATCGCTGATAGTTAAGACGAAATATAACCACATAGTATGTTCAGGAGAGGGTTGTTCACTGGTTGAAACAGTTCGTGTGGAGCTGTGATTTATTGGGTTGTGGATTTGTTGAGGCGTTCCCCAAACTTGCCCCAGAAGGAGTTTAACATCAGTAAAGCCAACGTTTTACGACCTGGGTTCTTCTGAACCTGCTCAGAAACTAACTTGAATTTCTCCCGCTCCTTATACTCTCGCACATACCGGGCCTTGAATTCTCGCATTGTCACCCACGATGGTCAACCACTAGCCTCTTGATTAATTTTCAGCCAGGTGTTGACACAATTGGCAAAACGTTTCTAGACTCTTTGTTCTTTGGGAAAGTGCCACACCGCGTGAATTCTTACCATGGGTAAGTTCCCAAAGTTCTCCTACGGTGCGATCGGGATGTTCACCAGACTTAACCGCGATCTGGAAAGCATCTAGGACATCCCTACCAAACGCAACCATAAAATTCGCGAATGTTACGTGTTCAAGTATCATATCTATCCATGTACATAACGAGTTGAACTCAAGTTTTTATCAGAAAATGTTATGCCATCCCCCCCTTTTTTTTTTAAAGAAAATAAATTACCATAACTTATCCAGTGCTTCCCAATAAAGATAGTAGCATAATCTTCCATTCTTATGAGCTTTTTAGTGGAATTTCTGAACTGCAGAAACTCGGCCATTCGAAAACATCATGTCAGAGCTCCACTCCTAAGAACTCCAGGTCCAGCCATTCCTAGTTAAATTTTTTCTGACCAAATTGAAAAATGATGCTCAAAAGAACACAGTGACATAAACCGCACTCTGAGAACTATGATTACCTATTCAGCTTTGTTAATTTCGTTACTTGTACAGAAACCAAATCAAGGAGTTACCACCTGGAGTTTTCAATAACTTCTCCGAGTAGACTCACCAGTACATAACACACTCAGGCGTTAATATCTGATAGGTTTTCCCAGATATGACCATACAATCTCCTTATTCATAATAGTAGAAGAACCAAGTGGAGTACTCGGTACCCTTATCTCAATCCGATACCAGGGGTAGCTGTTTTTCCCAGTTCCTTGTTTTTCTCCTGTCCCTTGCGAAAATAGATAAATCTTAGCCCTCTCGCAGCTGTAACTATTTATTTTCTTAGGGCACTCCATAGTCGTTTAGTAATATCTGCGTGAGACAGAAGCCGATGTCAATGTGATTATAATTTATGACCTAAATTATTAGAGCTAGTACAAATCAAGCCTTAGACATAACTGGTTTACAACATCACGTACAACACATCATAGACCATAACTTTCTAAATGTATCAAGCGTGCAGATATTTTCCGTAGTTTCAAGAAATGCTCAGTCCCACATATTTGGCAGAGTAGAAGATAAAGCATCCTAAGGAGGAAAAATGCAACTTCCCCTTTTCTCCAGATATCGAGAAAACCTAAGCAACAATGTAGGGGAACTTAATGACACTTTTTAATGGTATTTTAAACCCATTCCTAGTTTAGTTTATCTAACCCAATTTAAACAAAAAAATGTTGAAAAGGACAAACAACATAGACTCACTCTAAGATCGCCTTTCTTGACATGTCAGTTATGAAGGAACCAAATAGACGCCTGAAAAGAACGCAGTGTCTACAGAAAACCAAATCACACTGACTAGTACTTAGCGTATGATTCATACCACCCTTGATCAGTGGAGCGCGGTATTGTCTGACCGGGCGAAGCGCCTTGTGAAAAAACTGTCAGTCATCTCCAAGGAAAAGGAACATTTGTCATCAGTTCTTTTTTCCAACAGCTATCCATCCTCCTTTGCACAGAAGGTCATGAAAAAAAAAAAGATAAGAATAATAAGAAACTCTTCCGTGAGCAGAGAGCCCGTTAGTTTATCTAACCCAGGTTAACCGGAGAAAATGGGCAAAAGGGAAAATAACATAGACTCACTGTAGGAATCACGATTATTCACTAAGAAGCGATCTTAGGTTCAGTTTTGTTCATTTCTTAGGTACTTAAATGCAAATCAAATCAAGAAGCTACCAGCTGGAGTTTTCAATAACAACTCCGAGTTGACAGAACTGTAAGTAAGACGTTCATAAGTTAATATTGGATGGATTGTTTGGGATATATAGGATCTTTCAACAGAAATGTGATTTCAATCGTTAATAATCCCACCAATTTTCAAAACAGGTCAGAGGAACAACTTTTATGAGATCTTTCCCCTAACCCAAGCAATCACGAGAGATAATAATCGATTTGGACTTTTTCCATACAATAGATGCATATACTGAACTGAAAAAAATGGGCCATTCGACAAGATGATTTAAGAAGTTTTTTTTCGAACTCCAAGGGACTTTATGAACTCTTTCAATGATGTGTCGACATAATACAGTACTCTTTTCTCAGTCCGACACCAGGGGTAACTGCTCTCCCTATTTCTTGGTTTTGCTCTTTTCCGGTGCGAAAATCACAGCCCCTCGACCCAATGCCTATTTATTCTCTTGGCACTCTCTCTTCACCTCACCATTTAAACATAGATCTCTACAACAATAACCAGGATTAAAAAGCTGGGGAATTTATCATTCTCAAGGCTTGAAATCAAAGAAGGGCCTCCAATGGAATTCTGATTGGTTTAAAGCTAAGGTCAAACCTTAAATTCTTGGCATCTTCTTTACGCAGGTCCTTACATGAGAATCAGATAGCAGAACTACCACCCGGAGTCTTCCATACCAACTTCAAGTTAATAAATCTGTAAGTTAAAAGCTCAAGACTTTAAAGATTAGTTCGATATGGTCTTTTTTTCTTTTTTCCCGCCAATTGCCTGCTTTTTTGCTATTTGAAAATTTCGAGCACAAATTTCTTCTGGCTAAAATGGCCTTTTTTTTCATGGCAAACAAAACGAGGCCAGGGATGGTCATATAGTAACAAACCATAGCAGTCTCTCAAGAAACCAACTTTACCATTTAGGCATAAATCTTTACAAAAGTAATCAGGCTTGACAGACTGGGGACTTATCATTCTCAAGGACAAGGAATAAAATGTTTGATCCACTAAGTTAAAATGCATGCAGTTAAAAGACTACATATCACCATGCATTTTGTGGTAAGAAATGAGTTGATGTGCTTTCCAGTGGCGAAATGTACCACTTGATATTTAAATAGAGCCAACCATTGCACAGTGCTTTAGTGTAGTTGGGATTCTCGTCTTATTGGTATGAACCGCTTGCATTTGGTTGGCATTTTTTCAATGTCAAGTACTCGAGATTAAGTGCACCAGACCATATTTGAGGTTGTCCTCAGTGCTGAGGCTAAGGAATTCATTGAGCTTAGGCTGGCTTATAGAGTGTCAGTTAAAACCAACTCAATAATATTGATCTTTTTATGGCCTATATTATTCATCTGATAATGTACCATTTGTGGAAAATATAAATTACTTTGTAGGAGGCTACGTAATAACAAGATTGGGAAGTTACCTGATGACCTGTTTACTCCACTAGTTGAGCTTCAGAAGCTGTAAGTGAGGATTCTTACTTTACATTTATTTTCCCTTGAAAGGATAACACTTTTCTTGGAAAGGTTTTGCGTAAGGTGTTTATTGGTGTTTGTTAGGTCCTCAGCGAGTTAGCGTCCCTTTCCAAAAGCGCGAAAAAAAGTTGCGAATACGAGAGAATGTTACTTAATGGCAACAATGCCTAAGATGTGCGACTTCATTCTTAAATCCAGAGAAAATCTTTCTGTAGGGATTGGGTAACAGTCAGACTGGAGAAAATGTCTTTCCTTTTTTGACCCTAAAGTACAATTTTCCTCTTTCCTTTAGTTTGTATTCTTTTTGTATTCACGCGCAGCGCGCGTGACTTTACAAACGAGTCAATCAGGTTAAAGAACTTTAACGTTTACACTGCAAAACTGACTTGGACAACTTTTTCTCGTGCATGTTTCATTGTTTTGTTTTTATGGAGTCGTTTACCGTTTTTGAGTTTTCGTTCAAGGCAATTTGTTATCCCTCAGTTTGGAATTCTGAGAAGTTTCTCAATTTTTGTTTAATCAGAATGTTGTGGTTTGTTCAATACATATTTCTGCGGAGTTTCGACCGTAGCCTCTTAATTCGTCATAGAACTTTTTACACAGATAATGGGGGTACTTTTCGGGGTGTTTAATGACAGCACCAAAATTATCCAAATGCTAGTTAATAATTATTTTACAAGAGCAAGTCGCATGTGAGATGATGAATGTGAAATGAATAACCAACAAGCCTAGAGTTGTTGGTAAAAATCTTACACTTTTACAAAGAACGAAAAAAGGAAGCTACTTCCTTTCCAAATGGAGTAGAGTTCCAATAGCTTCAGCTCAAGTTATCGAGCCCTTTTCTAGTAAGAGTGTTTGATCTAATGCCAACCGCTGGAATTTTCCTTTCCCAGTTCATAGATAAACAAAACCCAGACAGCCGCTCTCCCCTTTACCTTTCTATGACCTATCACAGCCTTGTTGTATCGTTTTGACACAAAAAAACATTGGCGACACTACAAAGCTTCATGAAATAAACTAGCCCTATGCAAAATTGGTTCGCAACATTCTGTTCTAGTATCATACATCAGCAAGACCGGTAAAAACCGGTACGAATGGCAAGATTGAATATAAAAGAGTAGCAAGAGTCAATATAAATTTGGGAACGATTATGTCGCTGAAAAAGTGCTACTCTATAAACACCATTGGGTTTCTGTTCTATGTTAAACTTCGAAACTCACTATTTTAACCACAAACTGACTCTGAGCCTAAAATATTAACTTAAAACAGAACGTAAATTCGGGGTAAACTTCTTTTTTTAGGTACTTAGAGAACAATGAGATAGCAGAGTTACCACCTGGAGTCTTCAATAACAACAGGAAGTTGACTGAACTGTAAGTAAAATATTCATGCAAGTTCCCGCTAAGTGACTGGCAGCACGCCCTTTGCCAAATTTGTACTAAAATAGACTTCGTTATTACTAGCAAGCAAAAGGGGGTCTGGGATAGTTAAAAATGGCAGCAGTAAACAAAGAATTAGCCATTGTTCCGTCCAACAGAGGACCAAAGAGCCAATACAGAGGAAGGACCGTATTAATGACACAATTTGATGTAAAATACTTAAAAAAAAAAGATGGGTCTTAATAAGCCATACAGGATACATACAAATAATACATATGGACTTTTTGTCTGCAATTAATGCACTTGCAGAGACTCACGCGGCAAACAAACTAGCGTTCACCTCATGGAAGATGAAGGCTGAATTCACGGAAAACGCGGCATTTTACTAACGTTTACTCGTGGGTTGCTAACGGAAAATCCGACGTTCTCGGTGTGTTTTCGCATCGGTAAATCCCAGTATTCGTTGAATTATTCGGTAGTTATCCTTCGCGGTAAACAATTCATTTTTCCGGCATTAACCGCTAGGGTAACGCACGGTAAACAGTTTGTTTTCGTTTTGTTCATTGGCATTTTTTTGAGTGAACGACAACGTATTCACCGGAATTAACGGCTGCCGGAAAACACGCATTTTTCGGGAAGGTTAATGTGTGTAAATACAGGAAAACGTAATGTTTTCCTGGGTTTGCCGTTCGTATAACGCATAGAAAATGTCATGTTTTCTTCTGTTCGCAAAGATTTTTCACCCGAGGAACCAAATTTTCAAATGAGTTATCCGGTCGAAAGCATGCATTTTCCAACATTTTTCCGCGATGGTGAATTCGAAAAAATTCGTTGAAACGCATTTTCCGACGTTTTACCATTTACATGTATTGCTGATCGGTTGACGTAAGAAAAATATCACGTATTCTGCCATTCACAGCCGTTTTGCGCATTCTAACGATATGTTCACTGGAGTTAACCAGAAAGCATGCATTTTCCGGTGTTTTCTGCAACGGTGAATTCGTGCAAGGCATGCATTTTTCCGCGTTTACTGCCGCTCGGTTAATCGCTGTTCTACCCAATAAGTGCAAGTGACCCAACTGCTTGAACCACTAAAATGACCCGATAAGCTCAATTTACTCAAATGATCCAAACGGCTCAAATGACTGAATTGCCCCTAATGACCCGATCGGGGTCAATCTTCTAAATATTAGACAAGATATCCACTGGCGTTTTCACGGAGCAGGATTAAGGGCAGGAAATAATGATCACAATATCGACGAACATCTTGTTTTCAGGGCGTTGACCGTCATCATTTCCCAGAAAAAAACACTAAAAATGCATTGTTTGGACGCGTTGGAAAACAGCTGAAAAACGTTCCGGAAAACGAACTATTCATTAGCGTTTCTGAGGCAAGAAAACAATCGACGAACATTGCCGTTCATCATCAGTAAATCTGCGCGAAAACGGTTGAAAGATGCAGCGCTCGTGCGCTCATGAATACTACAGAAAATCGAAGAGGAAAACAGCGCAAGTTGTTCACGAGCGTTTCAATACGGCAGGAAAACAATAGAGGAAACGCTTGGCAAATGCAGCGTTCGTACCCTTAGGAAAACTATAGAAAAACGTTCAGGAAAACAAGCCATACACTCTCGTTTGTGTGGAGCAGGGAATTAATCGACAAACATCATGTTTTCATGGCATTCACCATTAGTTATTCTATGAGAAAACGCTTGGCAAGTGCAGCGTGCGTGTGCTTAGGAAAACTATAGAAAAAGGTTCAGGAAAACAAGCTATACACTAGTGTTGTCGTGGAGCAGGAAAACAATGAACAAACAACATCAACGTTTGTAAATGTATGAAAGTCATATATTTGAACTGTGTTCAAAGAACGAGTATGAGAGCGATCCTTTCAGTAACGAACACTACTTAAGCAGTTGATTCACCTCTTCATGGGTTTAATTACTAACAAATCTAATGACCAGCTCCCAGTTGGCAATTGCTCAAAGGATACTTGGAATCATTGTTCTCACTGGTCAATTTCTGGAGTGAGAACGGAAAGTGAAATTACACTTGGTAGAGGGGTTGTTTTCCGCGAGGACGAGACGCAGAGCTTAGACACAATCTGCCCACACCACCGGCGTGAACTCGGACCTCGCTGGCGGCGAGACACTTCCACGTGCTATGTGCCACAAATCTTATCCCAACATGGAGCAAATAGAAAAGCCGATCGAGTACTTTCGAAAATGGTGAATTCATTCTCAGGTTCATGTTTCCAAAAGCTCCGCTGTCCCTGACCACTGTAGAGCATACGCTCTGGGTGATCCTGACGACCTAAATTATTCTGTGACTTGTGGCCACACCCACGGTGACAGCTGTGACCGCTGCTTGCTTGCCTGGTCTGTAATGAGGGAGATTGAGGAAGGCTCAGAAACGGCTGAATTGTCAGACAATGAAAAAGAAGAACTGTCTTTTGTTATTTCCCAGGCCAAACAGAGCATTGAATGCTGGAAAGCCCATTTATTGCGGTTTGTAAATCAGGATGAATGCGGACTTGACATCATGAGCGGCCTCAGCGCCCCGTCCATTTTTCTAGTGCTTGACTGGGTGATGAAATATCTTCCACGTAAGTTACGGGAAAGCCAGTCGGATTGGTTTGGTTAAAGAGGTATACCGTGGCATATAGCAGTGGCGATTAAATGCAACAGCGGAGAAATGGAGATGATGACGTTCGTTCATGTGTTTGAGGGTGTAACCGCCCAAGACAGTAGCCCTTGTTAGCCATACTTGATGACGTCTTTATTCAACTCAAGACTATTATGCTAGAACTGCAGACCATTTTTATTCTAAGCTACAACGCTGGATGCGCAGACTCTGATTACAGCTCCTCAGATTGCCAAACGTCATGACCTTCAGATCTCTCGGATTGACTTTTCTGAGCCACAGGGAGTCGAGGAAAGGGCGCTTGCGATCGCAAGGCAGGCACTATAACGTCACACATGGCGAAATATCCGAGATCCGGAAACGACATTGAGATTCCTGCACTGATGAAAGAAGCTAGAGAGTCTTCCAGGGGTGTGCGCGGTGTAATTGTAAAGCTGTGCAGTCCTTCGAATGCTCCATCCATCAAGAGTTTCAAGTGGGAGAAAGTGAGTTTTGTCAGAAACCTTTGCTACGGCCAGGAAGGGATAAGAACGTGGAGAGCCTACGACATTGGCCCTGGAAAAAGTATTCCCTGGTCAAACTGCGATGTCCCTGAACAATCGGAACTGCCAACGATGGAGATCAGGCCCTCGACCAGCGAGACTATCACAAGCTTTGTTCCAGTAGTACCCGGACGAATAGGTGGCCGAACCCTCGAAACTGATATAGAAGGCAACTCTGATTGTGTAGATGAGTCCTCAGATGAGTCAGGCGTTGATGTTGATGTTGCTAACAATTGTCCATTATTTACATGGGTAGAAGAGGGATGTGTCAGGAAGTTTATAGGGCATTCATCGCTGGTTCAACAGTTGGGCTACAAAAAGCACAAGCGTGTTCTAGAGTATGAAACGCTCTTTGACAGGGCCATGATGGAATACGCGACTTATCTGGATTGTGGCGCGAGAAAATGCCCAACGGTCCTAGAAGGTAGTAAACCATCACTACCAACTGTGCCCACTACTCTTCCGATGTGATGGGCACTGAAATCGACACAGTCCCGTAGTACAAAGGTTACTGACAATCAAAATAAGTACCTCAATTCCAAGTTTCCAAAATGGAGAGAGAACAGGGAAGAAAGCCGACCCGACTGATGAAGTCTCTAAAGCCACGAGGAATGCAAAAGATAGCAATGGGGTGAGACTATTTAGCTATGGGAATTTTCTTACAAACCAGTAAATTAGCAGTTACTTTTCTCGCCTTGCTTCTAAGCGAAGTGTCGAGGTAGAGCAGCCTGATAGTGAGACCGAGACTCCGGGAATAGACCTTCAGAGTGTACTTAGTGACAAGGTTTTGTCTGAAGTCAGCATTCAGCATTCACATTTAATCATATATGATGTCGAATAATATTTTAGCGTGTTTATTCGATGACTCGTATTCACAACTAAGCTTAATCAGAAAGCACATGAGTAATTAATTTAAAAGTCTCGTGATCAACTGTCAATCACAAACGTCCTTTGAACTCTGTACAAACTAAACAGAAAACAAAACCCTATGGGAGCTAATAAGTTTCACGACACACTCCCCCGGTTTGGGTTACATTCGTAACCAAACATACAAAAATTTGAATGCAATTTCGTATTAAGTACGAAATCTTCGCATGAGTTTACCCCTCATCGCAGCATTGCGTCGTGGTCTAGTGTTCGCAGAATTGCTCGGAGTATCACGAACAGGAGAACCGCTCGTCATTTCGGCTCCGTACTCTTCGATTTGATTAATGTCATCGTTACTGTTGACTTCAAGTGGAAACAAATGTTTGACACTTCGTTTTAACAGACGAGGAATACGATCTGCACTCGAGACTTTGATAATAGCAGCTCGAATGTTACCATCCCCTCCCGGGAAAAGTTCTTCCACTTTAGCTAATTTCCAGAACGTTCTGTTTGATGTATCGTTCTTGAGAATGACTACATCTCCGATGGCTATGTCAGCTCCCTTTCGATTCTTTGTGACTTGTACATGTCTCTCTCGAAGATTCAACAGATAGAATTTTCTCCATTGGTCGGTAAATTGGCGAAGAAGGTGGCGATGATGTCTTGCTCTTCGTGTAAGCGATTCATTGGTGCTGATGACCTCAGAATGACTGTCGTTCGCAGTATTGGTTACTCGTCGGCCATTTATTAGGTGCGAAGGGGAAAGTGTGTAACTCACGCCATCTTGATCGTCCTCCACGTAGGTCAGAGGTCTTGAGCTAACGACCGATTCGTTCTCGACAAGCAAGGTGTTTAACTCATCGTAGGTTAAGGTGGTTCTGCAAAGGGACTTTTTCATACAACGCTTGACGCTCTGGATTAATCTCTCCCAGAAGCCTCCCCACCAAGGGGCCTTCTCAATAATAAATCTCCAGCTGACACCATCGATGGCTAAGTAACGCAAGACTTCTTTCGACAGTGCAATCTTGACAATTTCCTTTGAGGATCCTCGGAATGATTTTCCATTATCGGACATTAGAGTTGCAGGCAGTCCCCGACGACTTGTAAAGCGGCGAAACGCTAATAGGAAAGACTCAACAGTGAGATTTGGCGTAAGTTCGAGGTGTACAGCTCTCGTTGAAGCGCATGAAAATAAACAAATATAGCACTTATTGCTGTCGTTTTCAGTAGTCGATTTACCACGTACGAAAAGAGGACCCGCAAAGTCTACTCCAGTATGAGTAAATGGTGGATCTTCGGAGACGCGAATGCTTGGTAAATCGGAGACATTGTAGCTTGAGTACGGCAGACCTTCGAGTCTTCGACAAGTAACACAACGTTTAAGCACGCGCTTCACTGCCTGTCTCCCTCGTAGAATCTAAAATCTCTCACGAATAGTCGTCAGCGTGTTGTTGACTAAACTGTGCTTTACTTTGTCATGAGTTTGACGGATTATCAATTCAACATAAGGATGTTTGGAAGGCAAAAGTATAGGATTTTTGTTGTCCGACGATAAGATTGTGTTATTAAGCCGTCCTCGACATCTTAGCAATTTGTTTTCGTCCAAAAACAGACCAAATTGATCCACACGCCGAGGTTTTTGTTGACACTGGTTTTGTACGAATTTGAACGCATCCTTGAACGAACTGGCTTGTACTGTTTTAATCCAGAGTGACTCAGCTCGGCTGATTTCTATTGAACTAAGTTCTTGATAATCTTCTCCTTTGGTTGATTCTTCTCTCTTTCCGCCCTTGCGTGTTGATGTACGTCGCTTTAAGATATCCACAAATCGTAGTACGTAGGCTGTAACACGTAGTAAGCGGTCAAGAGAGCTGACTTGTTGACAATTGATGAATTCGGCGAGATTGACCTCAGTTGGGATTTCGTTACTGGATGTTAACACACGGATCACATTCGGCGAGTTTTTCACAACTTCGGAGAGTGTGGCTTCATTGGTCTCGACCTTTGCTTGCTCTTGAGGCCACTCTTCTTCAGGCAATTGTAAGAATTGAGGGCCGCCCCACAACATAGAATTGTCGACCATTTCATTTACGGTCAACCCACGTGACGGTAAATCAGCAGGATTCTGCACTCCAGGACAATATCTCCAATCTTTCCTTGCTGTTATTTTGTCGAATCTCGTCTGCACGATGTTTGATGTATTGTTTCCAATGCTTATCGTTCTGAATCCAACAAAGCACAGCTCTGGAATCGACCCAGTAATTCACTCGATTCACTTGCTTCGGTAGCGTCTTCAATACGGTTGTCGTGAGTCGTGACAAAATGACAGCTCCAAGCAATTCTAAACGAGGGATAGATTGCTTCTTGATAGGCGACACTCTGGTTTTGCTTGCGACCAATCTCGTCTCGATGCGACCATCACTGTATACCACTCGCATATACACGACGGCTGCGTAGGCTCTCTCTGATGCGTCGCTAAACCCGTCGAGTTTTACATCAATCCTTGAAGTTCCACGGAAAAAATAACATCTCGGTATTCTGACATATCCCAGTGATTTCAATTCTTAGAATATCAAGTTCCAAGTTTTGTTCATTTCTCCTCGAAGTGGCTGATCCCATTCGAGTTTCTCGCAGCATAGAACTTGAAACGATATCTTTAATCGAATGACGAAAGGACTAAGAATTCCTAAAGGGTCGAAAATCTTGGCAGTAAGTTTAAGTACCGATCTCTTGTTGACCGGAACTGACTTTGCATATTTGTACAAATCGTCAAAGTTAAAGAATAGTTCGTCATTAACAGTGTCCCAGTTAACTCCTAGAACCTTGACTGTGTTCCCGTCGCTTGAAGTGAGGCTGTTCAAACTGGTACTTGTTTTAGCGTACGACTCGTCATCTTCCTTTGTGACATCCGGACAATCGCACGTTTGCTGACTTGCTTGGGTTTCAGTATTCGGCACTTCTAATTTCACAATTTCTTCGATTAAACTTGCAGAGTTGGAATTCCACTTTCTTAGACGAAATCCACCTTCGGCCATTATTGTTTTCGACTTCTTGTAAATAGCAAAGACGGTCTTTACGTCGTCTTCCCCAGTGACTAAGTCATCTACATACAGGGAATTCGCGAGCAATTTTGGCATTTCCGGTTCGCTTTGTCTGTAGAACCTCAAATGATGCTTGAATGTGGAGCACAAAATAGAAGGCGAGGGGCGTAGTCCAAACACTAAACGATTGAACCTGTACTGAACCATTTCAGTGTTTTCGGCTGTGAGTCTTCAAACCAAAGAAATCGAAGCATGTCTCGATCCTCTTTCTTGATTCCAACGTTCAAGAACGCTTTCTCGATGTCGGCTGTAAGCCCAACACTGTTCCATCTGAATTTCGCTAACATATCGAAGATATGTGGGATTAAATTTGGCCCTGTTTCTAAACAGTCGTTTAGTGATCTTCCTTCCCTTGAGGACTTCGCAGACCCGTCGTAGACGATGCGGACTTTAGTGGTTTCTCGATCCTTGCGGACTACCGCATGATGTGGCGAAAAGTGAATCCCTCTATTGATTTCTTCCTTGCCGCAAGATTTCTTTACTCGTTCAATGATTCCGTTTTTTTCCTGTTCTTTAATAATGTTGTCGTATTCGTTTAACAGTGCAGGTTCTTGACTCAGTTTGTTTCGTATTGAATTGAGTCGCGATGAGCACATCTGTTAGCTATCGGTAGCGGGTACGCAGTCTTCCTTCCAAGGTAAACCCACTTCGTATCTCTTTCCGTCGTAGCTTGGATCTCTTAAGACGTCAGCACTTTGTGTGGTTTCCACGTTAAGTTGCTCCTTAATTCCGATGGATTCGGTTTCCCAAAAATCCTTAACAGTATTCACAAGTTCGTCGTTTTCGTTCGCGTAATATAATGAGTCTACCTACCCCGTAATCACCAGATGAGAACTAACCTGTTTGCTCGAGAATTTCTCCCCTGTGGGTCCAGACAAAAGCCAACCAAGTTTACTCTTGACGGCGGTAGGGCCTGATTCGCCATGAACTGTTTCCCCGTTCACTATTTTCCAGTAATAATCAGATCCGATGAGAATGTCTATAGATTCGTCATCGCTTTCGTCGAATTCTTCAGCAAATTCTAAGCCGTCTAGGTGAGGAAACTTGCTTACATCAATCTTGTTCGGCAACGACGAACACATCACTGGAAAGCCAAGAGCGCAAATATCGATTTCTTCCCAACCAGCTCTTCCCAAACGGACTTTCACCACGTCACAGTCTTGCGTGCGGTGTCGCTGTTCTCCAAATGTGTTCAAATGTAGCATTTCTTTCCTCATAGGTTCGAGACTAAGTTGGGATTTTAATGTGTTGGTAACATAGGAGCGTTGGCTCCCATTATCGAAGAAAATCCGGACTTTGGATGATTTTGTCCCGTCTTCATTGGTGGCAACAGCTCGAGCAGTTTGCAGCAATACTGTTCCTTTCGTTCCGGAACTAGCAGTTGTTGTCGTTTGTACAAGTTGTGGACTCTCAGTTGCGTGACTTACAAGAGTCGAATTGTGCGTTTCCTGCAAATTTCTGTTTGGAGCAGATGGATCACGTTGATTGGAAATTGACTGGTGGCAAATTGACTGATGGTGATTGCCATGGCATCGGCGACAGTTCTTGCCGCATGATCCGCTCTGATGATCGCGTCTTAAACAAACAAAACATCTTCTATCTCTCTTGAAGATTTCGAAACGAGATTGCGGATCACTAACACTTTCACAAGAAGCTGAATAATGAATACCACTACAATAGACGCATTTGATTTGATTTACTCTTGGTGTAGGTCGCTTGCCGTCATGGGATAACAATGTTGAAGAAGTCGGCCTATTCCCGTTCGGTTTCGGTTTTTCTAAGTTCACATTTGTTTTCACACCATCGCTAATTTCACGGGCCTCGACTTCCTGTCGTATAACTTCTGATAGGTCGGACATTTCCCAGACCTCACGTACTGTATTTCTGGCCACTTGAATTCTGATTTCGGGCGGTAATTTAGACATTATCACAGGAATCAACAGATTTCCATACTGGCTAGAGCTAATGCCCAACGACTCTAAACCACGTATATTGATACTGATCCTATCGTAAACGAGTCGAGGCTGAGAGGCGTTGTCGTTAACACATCCTGGAATCTTAAGCATCTCATCCATGTGCTTAGAAATGATGTTCCGTGGCTTGCCAAAACGTTTATGTAATAGATCGATTGCAGAGTCGTAGTTAGCTTCAGTTCTAGTTAAACCTTGGATTGATCGTGCCACTTGCCCCCCCAAGAGCGAATGCAGATGATTAAATTTATCGATCTGGGTGAGTTATGGGTTGAAGTGTATGGAGCTATTGTAACTGTCCCAGAAATCTTGCCATTGTGTAACATCTCCCTTGAATTTCGGCAAAACTAGTTTCGGCAATTTTGCCCTTGGTTGAGTGGTCAGGGGATTAGCGTAATTCGGAGAAAGGACTGTGCTAACGTTACTGTTACATGATAACTGTAAATTCGTACCTGTAATATCCTGTGAATGCGATGCATGGACTCCAGCGTCCGCTGATAGCGTGGGATTGCCGTGAAATGGTTGACTCATATCACCAGTTGAACTCTCTGCGATTTTAACGACTTGAGTATTTCCAGAAGCCAAATTTTCACAACTACTTGTCGTTTGAAGCACTGACGTCGATTGTAACGATGTAAAAGGAGCAGTTTCACCATTCGTTCCCTTTACTGAGGAGGTTCCTTTGTCGTTAGACGTACAACTCGTGGCTCCCTTAATAGATTGTAGCATAAACTGCACACGCAGATTGATATCTTCAGATTCCTCTATTTCGTTCGCGGTTTCATCCACATGACAACCTTCAATAATTTCTTCATCGAGAGCTTTGACCAATGCTAGCTTTTCGTTCAATGAATCAGCGATAATCTTTAAACGTTGTTCGTCTATTTCATCAGCGTGTATAAGACCTTCGGCTTCGTTCATAAGTTTTGTTATCACACCTCGATTTCCACCACGTTTGGCACGGGTACGCGCTAAATTTTCGTCCATTCTTCGTCAGGGTTGAGGTCACTGCCCCACGTTGGGCGCCATTATGTCGAGTAATTATTTAACGTGTTTATTCGATGACTCGTATTCACAACTGAGCTTAATCAGAAAGCACATGAGTAATTAATTTAAAAGTCTCGTGATCAACTGTCAATCATAAACGTCCTTTGAACTCTGTACAAACAAAACAGACAACAAAACCCTATGGGAGCTAATAAGTTTCACGACATATGACTCCTACAACATCTGTGAGTTAGAGTTGAACTCTTAGCTTGGCCCCTTTTCTGTACCTATGTTACCGGGTATCGGTGAATCCTTTGGTCTTGACATATCGGAAATTACAGTTCGAAGGGAAAAGCCATTTGTGGCCTTGCTCTCAAACCTGGTACAAGACTGTACCTGTAGCTGTGGCAAGCGCCCATAACTGTAGTAGGTACACGTTATTACTACCTGGCAGCTCGATTTCATCTTATCTGACCACCAAAATGATTCTCGACATTTTTGGCGAAACACCGAATTATTTGACAAATGAACCTTATTTAGAGACGATAGGGACGACTAATAGCCGGAGTTTGGAACAATTTCGAGTTTTCGTATTTTTGCCCCTAATTCATGATTCCATTTGATCCTTGGAGAAATTCGCTCTTAGTTTGTTATAAAATTTAGAAGTCTCTGTTCTGTAGCAGATACTTTGGTGTCTAGTATCTAAGTTAGTTGTTGCGAAAAAAAATTTATGAATCGTTTGTAGAAGGCTCGTGAGCCAATTCAAAAACACAGTGACGTAAACAAACCCATTTGAAAGCCAATTTACCGTAGGAAAAAATAAACAAGTCAACCTCGGGCTTGAAAATGGTGCCCGAGTCCAGCGACCTCGGGAAGCATTTTTAAGCCCGAGGTTGACCAGCTTACAGTTTTTCACTATATGGACTTCCCAGCCGGCAAACCACACGAGCACGTTAACATATACATGTTAAAGATAAAGATAAAACAAGAATAACGATAAAAACGACAACAACAAAATTAATACATGTATATAGCACGACTCAACTACCACAGGAATGACCAATATATTTTCAATGAGCATGGGCGGAAATAATAGATCTGTCTGTCACAGTCGGTCGCAAAATTTCTTGTTTCATTTCGCGAGTATGTGCAAGCTTAAGCGCTCTTTCATTGACTACAGCCTTATTTCCCCAGAACAAAAGTCATATCAGTTAGAAGCCCATTTGTAAAGGGGTTTGACCTCTAAGTTTCGTTTAGTTTGTGATAAAGGTAGTAGGGTAAATCAATTTTTCAAGCTAGGTAGTAATGTCCATTAAGGAACATGGGGGGATCATTCAAATCACGCACAATGTCAGACTTCCTTTCAAATGTCATAGAAATTACAGTGCAAAACCTAGCAAAGTTGGAAAATAAGCTGATTGCATGTGAATATCTTCGGGCTCTTTATTTAAGGCGTAAGGTTTTCTTGAAAATTGCTAATTTCCAAGCCTAATTTGCTCACATCTGGCCCTGAAATCTAGTATCGCCATTTTCCGCCAAAATAAAAATCTATTCGAGAAATGAATCACATAGCGATGAATAGTTCAATATGGACTAGAATCGCATCATTGAGTAAAATCTCGCATTCTCATTGGTTAACGAAGTGAGGTATTTAGCGTGGAATTGCGAGTTGAAAACGAGGCTAAGCGAAATTGTTTCGCATCTACTTCACTAAGCACAACAACTATTGTCAAATTGTTACAAAGTTTGGTTTCTAAGTCAATTTAAAATGTTTTCAAAACCATTTTCACCTTCTAAAGAGCAAAAACAAACAAAGCGTTTTCAAAGTGAGCCTGAGGTTCTTCCTTGTTTTGAACTGAACTTCAAATTCTTGGAGAGGCATGAAAACCTCTTTCGCTCGCGACAACCCGAAAGCGAGAAAATCCTGTTAACACGGCCCAGAAAAAACAATCTCCGAGCTAACAGGTCACGCCAATCCGGGTTAAATATCCATCTGCAGACATAATCTTTTAGAAAAACAACAAAGGATGTAAAGCAAGTTGGCTGGGTTTTCAGTCGTACCACTACGACAGTAACAGCTGCCAATGCCAGCGACGGTCCACGCACTAGAGCTTTGCGAGAAATATATGTCAACAGCCTTGCACTTCCATCAGTAGTTGGCAATAACACAACATCAATGAATAATGGCATTGATGATCTAGAAGCAAGAGTTGCTGGTGGATTGTTCACCAATGTATCGCTATTAGGTAAATTTCCTTTGATCGGTGTCATTGAATGAAATAAAGCTTTATTACCATCAGGTGAGCGAAATTTTAGCAATTTCCGAAAATAAGCCTGAAAAGAGAAAATTCATCCTTCAACCCTTTAAAGTTTGCCTCGTTCCAAACGCCTTATTTGTTGAGAAATCCGAAAACAAGCCTAGGGTTATTTCTATTTCGAACGAAGTTTTTTTTTTTTTACATTTTAGTGTGTTAAAAAATGTTATAAATTTAGTGATATGCTATTGCAATGTTTGTGTTTATCAAGGGACTTCATGACACTTTTAAATGTTACCTTTTTTGTTACTATGAGTCAATTGAAAAGAATTGGTCAAAAGGACACAATAACCTAGACACACTCTCAGATTCATAATTACCTATTTAAGAGAGATCTTCAATTTAGTTAGGTCCAATTCTTAAGTATTTAAGTAGAAACCAAATCAAGGAGCTACTACCTGGAGTCTTCACTAACAATTCAAAGTTGACTCACCTTTATATAGGATATGTAACGCACTTTACCAAAGCCTTGTTACAAATTTTTTAATCGAAATCTCACTCTCATAGCTATCAATCGCACTGCTTTCAGTCATTATTTTCACCCAGTTCAAGGTAATAGTATCAATCCAGGAGAATATAACTGATAAACCGTTTACATCCTCTTGAGAAGGACGTATTTAACTTTATCTTCCAATTACGGTTCTTTTTTTATCAGAATCTGATTTAAGTCATTATCAACCCAGCCTGTCATGTATGTAACACATGTTTGTTAGATACACATTTCTTCGGAGTTTGAACTTTAGCCTCTATTTTCGGTATTGGATTTTTTACGCAGATTATGAGAGTATCTTTTAGAGTGTTCAATAACAGCATCAAAATTATTCAAGTGCTATTTAATGTGAGATGATAAATAACCATCAAAGTGTAGTCCCGAGTTTTTTTTATAAAAAATGTCACACGACAACGATCGGAAGTAAAATTCTACTTCCTTTCCAAATGGAGTACAGTTCTGATACTTCCAGCTCAAGTTTTCTAGCCCTCTTCTAGCAAGAGTGTTTGACCGAGTGTTAATCGCTGGAATTCCCCTTTCCTAGTACGCAGATAGACAAAAATCATGATTTCATAGGAGTAAAGCGAAATTATGTCCACCAGCGCACAGGGCTTCTAGCTGATTTAGCACGTGTCAAAGTTACAGTAAGTGGTCAGAGTTGGTCACTTATTAAATTACCACAGAAAACAATGGCGGATGTGAAGCGCGATAAGTAGAACATTTTCCTTTCTATATTTTAGAGGAAAAACGTTTTTTTTTAAGCCAGAACAGGAAACAGCTCTGATAGCTTTTATAAGGGTAGAAGATGTCCTACAGCAGCAGAGCGTGCGTCAGTAAGCATAAATGGAATACTGGAGAATTTGCAATTGCCCGCATTTATTTATGCTCCTACAGAGAATGCTGTTCAGGAACGGTTTCTTTGGCCCATGAGACGTTTTTTACAAGTAACATCGATTTTCGGCTATCTCTTCGTAAAAGAGATAAAAGAATATTTCTTGAATTCTGGGCGTAGAATTCTACCCTTACTCTCCATCAGAAAAGAAATCGCATCAACATCTGGGACCTGGAACGAATTTAAAAAAGAGATTGACTCAAGGAGATCCTGATATAAAAAGGCTGGAATGAATTGCCAAACAACATGACATCGTTTGTGCCAACGCTAAGAGTTTATAAAACAAGTGCGTTGCTGATGACAAGATGGTGAAAGCTGTCAGCAACTTGGCGGGCAAGACGACCTTGTTGGAGCAAATAGCAAAGAAAATTATTCAAGCTAAGAAACCACTCAGGTTGTGAAATAAGCAATCAACCCATAATTAATAAACCTCATTATTAAACGTTCTCCGGAAAAAATGAAACTAAATGGTCAAACGCGGATTCCACCAATGGCAACGTGAATATCACGTTCCTTCCCACACTCGAACGTCGTTCGAGCTGTAAAACTTCAATTTCTCGTGCACGATTTTTTTAGAAAACTGAAAACATAAAATCGAAGTATTGTTTCTCTATCTTACTAATTCATTAACGTATCTACATTGCTCATGTCCACACCTTCGTCCAAACTGACTAGTGCATATCCATAAGGATACGAAATGTAAGTCTCTCTGTTCACTACCCGCTTGTTAAAGACCCGGCACTCCGTATTATTTGACTAGTTTCACAGTTTTGACTTCTTTTCTGGAGGCTTCTCTGAAAAAGCGTGGCTGCATCTACATTGCGTCTCTCATCTGCAAGAGGGCGCTTAATTTCGTGCCAAACATTTATAAGCACGATCTCATAGTTCAGTAGGTTTCCGTGGCTTCCCGCTTCCCTTTTTTTCGCCGATTTCTATTCTGATCGAGAGTACTTCCTCCTGACACTCTCAGGCCTTGTCATATTTACCAAGTGATCTGCACATTGTTCTTAGGTTTCCGTCTCTTTTTGCTTCTCCTCCTTTATCGCCGATAGTTAAGACGAAATATAACCACATAGTATGTTCAGGAGAGGGTTGTTCACTGGTTTAAACAGTTCGTGTGGAGCTGTGATTCGTTAGGTTGTGGATTTGTTGAGGCGTTCCCCAAACTTGCCCCAGAAGGAGTTTAACATCAGTAAAGCCAACGTTTTACGACCTGGGTTCTTCTGAATCTTCTCAGAAACTAACTTGATTTTCTCCCGCTCCTTATACTCTCGCACATACCGGGCCTTGAATTCTCGCATTGTCACCCACGATGGTCAACGGCTAGCCTCTTGATTAATTTTCAGCCAGGTGTTGACACAATTGGCAAAACGTTTCCACACTCTTTGTTCTTTGGGAAAGTGCCACATCGAGTGAATTCTTACCATGGGTGAGTTCCCAAGGTTCTCCTACGGTGCGATCGGGATATTCACCAGACTTAACCGCGATCTGGAAAGCATCTAGGACATCCCTACCAAACGCAACCATAAAATTCGCGAATGTTACGTGTACAAGTATCATATTTATCCATGTTCATAACGAGTTGAACTCAAGTTTTTGTCAGAGAATGTTATGCCATCCCCCCCCCTTTTTTTTTTTACAGGAAATCAAATACCATAACTTATCCAGTGCCTCCCAATAAAGATAATAGCATAATTTTCCATTCTTGTGAGCTTTTTAGTGGAATTGCTGAGCTGCAGAAACTCGGCCATTCCAAAAGATCATGTCAGAGCTCCACTCCTTAGAACTCCAGGTCCAGCCATTCCTAGTTAAATTTTTTCTGACCAAATTGAAAAATGAAGCTCAAAAGAACACAGTGACATAAACCGCACTCTAAGAACTATGATTACCTATTTAGCTTTGTCAATTTCGTTACTTGTATAGAAACCAAATCAAGGAGTTACCACCTGGAGTTTTGATTAACTGCTCCGAGTAGACTCACCTGTACATAACGCACTCAGGCGTTAATATCTGATAGGTTTTCCCAGATATGACCATACAATCTCCTTATTCATAATAGTAGAAGAACCAAGTGGAGTACTCGGTACTCTTATCTCAATCCGACACCAGGAGTAACTGTTTTTCCCAGTTCCTTGTTTTTCTCCTGTCCCTTACGAAAATAGATAAATCTTAGCCCTCTCACACCTGTAACTATTTATTTTCTTAGGGCACTCCATAGTTTTTTAGTGATATCTGCGTGAGGCAGAAGCCGATGGCAATGTGATTATAATTTATAACATAAATTATTAGAGCTAGTACAGATCAACCCTTAGACATAACTGGGTTACAACATCACGTACAACACATCATTACCATAACTTTCTAAATGTTTCAAGCGTGCAGATATTTTCCGTAGTCTCAAGAAATGCTCAGTCCCACATCTTTGGCAGAGTAGAAGATAAACCATCCTAAGGATGAAAAATGCAACTTCTCCTTTTCTCCAGAGATCGAGAAAGGCTAAGCAATAATAGAAGGGGACTTAATGACGCTTTTTAATGGTATTTTGAACCCATTCCTAGTTTCGTTTATCTAACCCAATTTAAACAAAAAAATGTTGAAAAGGACAAACAACATAGACTCACTCTAAGATCGCCTTTCTTGACATGTCAGTTATGAAGGAACCAAACAGACGCCTGAAAAGAATGCAGTGTCTACAGAAAACCAAAATCACACTGACTAGTACTTAGCGTATGATTCACACCACCCTTGATCAGTGGAGCGCGGTATTGTCTGACCGGGCGAAGCGCCTTGTGACAAAACTGTCAGTCATCTCCAAGGAAAACTAACATTTGACATCAGTTCTTTTTTCCAGCAGCTATCCTTCCTCCTTTGTACAGAAGGTGACCTTCTGTACAAAGGAGGATGGATAGCTGTTGAAAAAAAAAAATTAAGAATAATAAGAAACTCTTCCGTGAGCAGAGAGTCCGTTCGTTTATCTAACCCAGGTTAACCGGAGAAAATGGGCAAAAGGGCAAATAACATAGACTCACTGTAGGAATCATGATTATTCACTAAGGAGCGATCTTAGGTTCAGTTTTGTTCATTTCTGAGGTACTTAAATGCAAATCAAATCAAGAAGTTACCAGCTGGAGTTTTCAATAACAACTCCGAGTTGACTGAACTGTAAGTTAGACGTTCATAAGTTAATATTGGATGGATTGTTTAAGATATATAGGATCTTTCAACAGAAATGTGATTTCAATCGTTAATAATCCCACCAATTTTCAAAACAGGTCAGAGGAACAACTTTTATGAGGTCTTTCCTCTAACACAAGCAATCATGAGAGATAATAATCGATTTGGACTTTTTCCATACAATGAATGCATATACTGAACTGAAAAAAGTGGGCCATTAGACAAGACGATTTAAGAACTGTTTCTTCGAACTCCGAGGGACTTTATGAACCCTTTTAAATGATGTGGCGACATAATACAGTACTCTTTTCTCAGTCCGACACCAGGGGTAACTGCTCTCCCCATTTCTTGGTTTTGCTCTTTTCCGGTGCGAAAATCTCAGCCCCTCGACCCAATGCCTATTTATTCTCTTGGCACTCTCTCTTCACCTCACCATTTAAGCATAGATCTCTACAACAATAACCAGGATTGAAAAGCTGGGGAATTTATCATTCTCAAGGCTTGAAATTAAAGGAGGGCCTCCAATGGAATTCTGATTGGTTTAAAGCTAAGGTCAAACCTTAAATTCTTGGCATATCTTTTACGCAGGTCCTTACATGAGAATCAGATAGCAGAACTACCACCCGGAGTCTTCCATACCAACTTCAAGTTAATAAATCTGTAAGTTAAAAACTCAAGACTTTAAAGATTAGTTCGATATGTTCTTTTTTCTTTTTTCCCGCCAATTGCCTGCTTTTTTGCTATTTGAAAATTTCGAGCACAAATTTCTTCTGGCTAAAATGGCCTTTTTTTTCATGGCAAACAAAACGAGGCCAGGGATGGTTATATAGTAACAAACCATAGCAGTCTCTCAAGAAACCAAATTTACTATTTAGGCATAAATCTTTACAAAAGTAATCAGGCTTGACAGGCTGGGGACTTATCATTCTCAATGGCAAGGAATAAAATGTTTGATCCACTAAATTAAAATGCATGCAGTGAAAAGACTACATATCACCATGCATTTTGTGGTATGAAATGAGTTGCTGTGCTTTCCTGTGGCGAAAAGAACCACTTGATATTTAAATAGAGCCAACCATCGCATAGTGCTTTAGTGTAGTTGGGATTCTCGTCTTATTAGTATGAACCGCTTGCATTTGGTTGGCATTTTTTCAATGTCAAGTACTCGAGATTAAGTGCACCAGACCATACTTGTGGTTGTCCTCAGTGTTGAGACTAAGGAATTCACTGAGCTTAGGCTGGCTTATAGAGTGTCAGTTAAAACCAACTCAATAATATTGATCTTTTTATGGCCTATATTATTCATCTGATAATGTACCATTTGTGGAAAATATGAATTACTTTGTAGGAGGCTACGTAATAACAAGATTGGGAGGTTACCTGATGACCTGTTTACTTCACTAGTTGAGCTTCAGAAGCTGTAAGTGAGGATTCTTACTTTATATTTATTTTCCCTTGAAAGGATAACACTTTTCTTGGAAAGGTTTTGCGTAAGGTGTTTATTGGTGTTTGTTAGGTCCTCAGCGAGTTAGTGTCCCTTTCCAAAAGTGCGAAAAAAAATTGCGAATACGAAAGAATGTTACTTAGTGGCAACAATGCTTAAGATTTATGACTTCATTCTTACATCCAGAGAAAATTTTTCCGTAGGGATTGGGTAACAATCAGATTGGAGAAAATGTCTTTCCTTTTTTGACCCTAAAGTACAATTTTCCTCTTTCCTTTAATTTGTATTCTTTTTGTGTTCACGCGCAGCGCGCGTGACTTTACAAATTAGTCAATCAGTTTAAAGAACTTTAACGTTTACACTGCAAAATTGACGTGGACAATTTTTTCTCGTGCATGTTTCGTTGTTTTGTTTTTATGGAGTCGTTTACCGTTTTTGAGCTTTCGTTGAAGGAAATTTGTTATCCCTTAGTTTGGAATTATGAGAAGTTTCTCAGTTTTTGTTCAATCAGAATGTTGTGGTTTGTTTAATACATAATTCTGCGGAGTTTCGACCGTAGCCTCTTGCTTCGTCATAGAACTTTTTACACAGATAATGGGGGTACTTTTCGGAGTGTTTAATGACAGCACCAAAATTATCCAAATGCTAGTTAATAATTATTTTACGAGAGCAAGTCGCATGTGAGATGGTAAATGTGAGATGAATAACCAACAAGCCCCGAGTTGTTGGTAAAAGTCTTAAATTTGGACAAAGAACGAAAAAAGGAAGCTACTTCCTTTCCAAATGGAGAAGAGTTCCAATAGCTTCAGCTCAAGTTATCGAGCCCTTTTCTAGTAAGAATTTTTGATCTAATGCTAACCGCTGGAATTTTCAGTTCATAGATAAACAAAACCCAGACAGCCGCTCTCCCCTTTACCCCTCTATGACCTATCACAGCCTTGTTGTATCTTTTTGACACAAATAACATTGACGACACTACAAAGCTTCATGAAACAAACTAGCCCTATGGAAAATTGGTTCGCAACATTCTGTTCTAGTATCATACATCAGCAAGACCGGTAAAAACCGGTACGAATGACAAGATTTATAATAAACGAGTAGCAAGAGTCAATATAGTTTTGGGAACGATTATGTCGCAGAAAAAGTGCTACTCTATAAACACCATTGGGTTTCTGTTCTATGTTAAACTTCGAAACTCACTATTACAACCACAAACTGACTCTGAACCTAAAATATTAACTTAAAACAGACCGTAAATTCGGGGTAAACTTCTTTTTGTAGGTACTTAGAGAACAATGAGATAGCAGAGTTACCACCTGGAGTCTTCAATAACAACAGGAAGTTGACTGAACTGTAAGTAAAATATTCATGTTCCCGCTAAGTGACTGGCTGCACGCCCTTAGCCAAATTTGTACTAAAATAGACTTCGCTATTAATAGCAAGCAAAAGGGGGTCTAGGATAGTTAAAAATGGAAGCAGTAAACAAAGAATTAGCCATTGTTCCGTCCAACAGAGGACCAAAGAGCCAGTACAGAGGAAGGACCGTATTAATGACACAATTTGATGTAAATTACTTAAAAAAAAATGGGTCCGAATAATCCATACAGCAAGGACTACATACAAATAATACATATGGACTTTTTGTCTACAATTGATGCACTTGCAGAAACTCGCGTGGCAAACAAACTAGCGTTCACCTTATGGAAAATGAAGGCTGAATTCACGGAAAACGCAGCATTTTACTAACGTTTACCCGTGGGTTGCTAACGGAAAATCCGACGTTCTCTGTGTGTTTTCGCATCGGTAAATCCCAGTATTCGTTGAATTATTCGGTAGTTTTCCTTCGCGGTAAACAATTTATTTTTCCGGCATTAACCGCTAGGGTAACGCACGGTAAACAGTTTGTTTTCTTTTTGTTCATTGCCATTTTTTTGAGTAAACGACAACGTATTCACCGGAGTTAACGGCTTTAAAACACGCATTTCCCGGGAAGGTTAATGGGTGTAAATACAGGAAAACGTAATGTTTTCCTGTGTAAGCCGTTCGTATAACGCATAGAAAATGTCTTGTTTTCTTCTGTTCGCAAATATTCTTCACCCGGTGAGCCATACGTTCAAAAGAGTTATCCGGTCGAAAGCATGCATTTTCCAATATTTTTCCGCGATGGTGAATTCGAGAAAATTCGTTGAAACGCATTTTCCGACGTTTTACCATTTACATGCATTGCTGATCGGTTGACGTATGAAAAATACCATGTATTCTGCCATTCACAGCCGTTTTGCGATTTTAACGTTATTTTCACTGGAGTTAACCAGAAAGCATGCATTATCCGGTGTTTTCTGCGATGGTGAAATCGTGCAAGGCTTGCATTTTCCCGCGTTTACCGCCGCTCGTTTAATCGTTGCTCGACCCAATAAAGTGCAAGTGAACCCAACTGCCTGAACCACCAAAATGACCCGATTAGCTCAATTTCCTTAAATGATCCAAACGGCTCAAATGACTGAATTGCCCCAAATGACCTAATAGGGGTCAATCTTCTAAAATATTAGACAAGATATTCACTGGCGTATTTATGGAGCAGAATTAAGAGCAAGAAATAATAAGCACGATCGACGAACATCTTGTTTTCAGGGCGTTGACCGTCATCATTTCCCAGAATAAACACTGAAAATGCATTGCTCGGATGCGTTGGAAAACAGCTGAAAAACGTTCCAGAAAACGAACTATTCATTAGCGTTTCTATGAGGCAATAAAACAATCGACGAATATCGTGTGTTCTTGCCGTTCATCATTAGTAATTCTGCGTGAAAACGGCTGGAAGACGCAGCGCTCGTGCGCTCATGAATACTGCAAAAAATCGAACAGGAAAACAGTGCAAGTTGTTCACGAGCGTTTCAATACCGCAGGAAAACAATAGACGAGGAACACGTCTTCATGGCCTAATCACGGTCGTTAGTAATTCTTTGAGAAAACGCTCGGCAAATGCAGCGTTCGCACCCTTAGGAAAACAATAGAAAAACGTTCAGGAAGACAAGCCATACAGCAGCGTTTTTGTGGAGCAGGGAAACAATGGACAAACATCATGTTTTCATGGTATTCACCATAAGTTATTCTGTGAGAAAACGCTTGGCAAGTACTGCGTCCTTGTGCTTGGGAAAAATATAGAAAAATGTTCAGGAAAACAAGCTATACACTATTCTCGTGGAGCAGGAAAACAATCAACAAACATCATCAAAGTTTGTGAATATATGATAGTCATATATTTGAATTGTGGTCAAAGAACGAGTATGAGAGCGATCTTTGCAGTAACGAACATCACTTAAGCAGTTGATTTAGCACTTCACGGATTTATTTCAGACCAATCTAGTGACCAGCTCCCAGCTGGCGTGTTAGCCCAGTTGGTGGAGCACTGCATCAGTATCGCAAAGGTCATGGGTTCGTACCTCATAGAGGTCAGAATTTTTTCAGCCCTCATTTTCACTACTGCTTCAGTAGTGTTCATTACTGCGTATCAAACTTTGCCTATTATTTTGGTTAGGATTTTTTAAGACAATGAAGCTTTTCTTATCTGTCCTTTGGGATTTTTCTCTTTGGTGAGGCGAACTTAGACTCGGTTTAACTCGGCTCTATTTCGCAAATTTTGAATGATGACATTTTGGTTCCCCACGGGAGCCTACTAGGGAAAACACAGACAGATTAGCAGGAGGTGAGTTAGTAAATGTCGCTACCTCGACAGGACGCGTCTGTTACGTTGATTCACAGTACGCGATTCGAATTGTAATCATGGCGTAAGCTTATCGCATGCGATAGAGTCCCAACGTGTAATGCTCCACTCAGTACACAGTATATAAATAAAATATGCATGAAATATAAAGTTTACGACGTATTTTATCAGTAAAAGTAATTTACTCCAGTCATGTTTTTGCGCGCAAGCGTTCTCGGGAAGCTGGGCCGGGAGCGATCTGTTTTCCATTTGCGTTAAATTTGTTGTTTTAAATTTCTTTTTGTTTTGCCCACGCGACGCCGTTTTAAAATAAACAGAGGGCAGGCAAAAAAAACCTGATCCTGAAAAAAAAAGGAAAGAAAACTGCGTGCGTTCTTTTTTCAACCACTGACGCAAGGAATGTAAAAGAAACAGTGCTGTTGTTGTCAAGCCTCAGGAACAAAGCAAGAGTGATTTCACACCTTACGTTTGAGTGATGTCACTTTTCGGACAGGGCCCAGATAGTTTGAAAGAACATATTTATCCTTCGTTTAGCGCGCAAAGCGACAGACTACAACGTGGAAAACAATGTGCTCATCACGTTAAAAAAATTCTTCTACCCACAAATTAAGAAAACCACTAAATCACAAACAATGAGCTTTTAACCTTACACTTTGCAATGCTAAAGTCGTCTTTAAAATGAGAACAATAAGAACACTAATGCGGCCTTGAATTACTGTCAAATATTGTAACTACTGTATCGTAGAAGTCCGAGCTTTCGCCGCTCAACGGCATCATCTAGAACAGATGAGATAAAATATTCCGCGAGGGCTGAAAAAAGGGAGAAAGGTGTCACTATACTAATGAGCTAGTGTCACTGTGAGGGGCTACAGTGTGGTATGGGAGGCGTTAGAACAATAGGTCCGCGAATTGGATGTATTCTTCTCAGGAGTTAAGTGTAGGTTATGTGCGCTTGTCAAATACTTTGAAGACTTCGTAAATCTTACTCACAGTGTTAGCTTTACGCCCAGTGGCAAGCTGTAGAAAGCGATTTCTGACTCCGGATTAGGTTCGCGAGCCTTTTTATGCCATTGTTGAACTTTAGAAGAATACCCTTAATTAATCTGCCCGCTTGCCGCCTCCCTTTATTTATAAACGTTGACAGGGTGTAACTACAACAGGTCATGTTTAACTTTTATAATCGCATGGCAGGTTATAAATGGCGTTAACGAAATCGAGGGAAGGGGAAAAAGAGGAGGGATAGAGCCTTGTTTCACTGTTTCACAAAGTTCCCCGGTAGCATACGTTGAAGCCGATTTGGGTACAAGTTTGATCTCCGCTTGTTGTTAAACAAGCCAGTTTACATTCTTAGAGATATAAACTGTACTGTATTACAACCTGATCTGCCCGAATCTCAGGCATTAACAAGCTTCTGTTCCACCTACAACCTGGAACAACTCATCTCAAGTGCAACTCGCACTATAGAGCCAACAATGTCCCTGATTGAAGTTATCATGGCCTCAAACTCCAAGCATGTTATTAAATCGAGCGTACTTCGCTCTTCGATAAGCGACCACGACCTTGCTTACGTTACTCTGAGATTAAAAAGGGAACGTAAATCAGCAGCATTCGTCACGAAGAGGAGCTTTAAAGAATATTCTAAAGAAAAATTTTCAAAAGAAGTTAGTTTTGCACCATGGTTAGTTGTGGATATTTTTGACGATTCAGATGATAAATAGTACATCTTTAACTCTTTGTTTAATCAAATGTTGGATGAACACGCGCCTGTGAAAACCTTTCGCATAAAGGGGAAGCCAAACCCTTACATTACAGACGAAATCCGCCAGCTTATGGCTACTAGAGATAGCTGGTAACGTGAATTCAAGCGAACAAAAGACTACTAGTCTCTTCGGAGTTCTATTGTTATCGCTATTGTTTTAATTGAACAAAGACTGAATACATAATTAATGTATGGGGTTATATGGTACTCTTGCCAGAAATCCGAGTTCGTTTCACAGCAAATTCAAGACAACAAGAATAATAGTAACACCATGTGGAAGGCAATTCGTAGTTGTATTCCAAAAAACTCTCGACTAAACCTCAGAATACCCGCCCATATCATTTACATGTCATTGAATAAGAATAGCGTCTATTGTGTTATACCTCAGTTTTCAAAGCCTCCCGACATATGTAAATGATGTGGACGGGTATTCTGAAGTTGCTCCAAAATCTCAATCAAAGATGACTTTTTCAAAGGACAGCGAAGTTGTTGCTAATGAATTCAAAAATTTTCTTGCATCCGTGGGCAAGAACACAGCCGAGAAAGTCAATTCAATGGCAGAGCAATTCAACGTCTTTGTCCCTAAAGAATATCTGGAGTTAGAACAATTTTCATTTGACGATTGTGTGAGTTGTGATCAAGTGGAACGTGTTATTTCCTCTATGTCATCAAATAGAGCTCCTGGAATCGACAAAATTCACATGTATGTTATCAAAGATTGCCTACCATTTATACTGCCATCAGTCACTTCAGTTGTTAATGCCACATTCAAATCATCTCAGTTTACGATCCACTGGAAAAAAGCTAAAGTTGTTCCTATTTTAAAGGAAGGTGACCCAGAAATTCCAAGTAATAATCGGCCTATCTCGCTTTTGCCAATGCTATCTAAAGTTTGCGAGAGGGTCGCCCATTACCAACTCAACTCATATTTGTCGATTAATCAACGACTGAGCTCTAAACAAATGGGGAATACGAAATGGGACTCAACTGAAACTTCTGTTATCCTTACAACTGATTCCATAATGGAAGGTATTGACAGAAAGAGACTTTCTGCAATTGTTCTACTCGATTTCAGTAAAGCCTTTGATTCCATCAACCACAGTGTTCTTATGGCATAGCTACAGGACGTTGGGCTTTTGGCCCAAGCCATTAAGTGGTTCAACAGCTATCTGTCTCCTCGATACGAAACCGTAAGGATTGACTCGTGCCCCAGCGGAGTACTCTGGGTCCACTTCTTTTCAATATTTATATTAACGACCCTCCAAGTATTGCCACATCTTGTAGTACTCAATGCTATGTGGATGATACTAAACTACTCTTGACGTTCAGCCTTGACAATAAAGAAAATGCCATCTGCAAGCTTAATGATGACCTAAGTAAAATATCTAACTGGACATTTGTGAACTTTCTTTTACTAATTCCCGAATAAACCAATCTTGTCATCTTTGGAAGTAGAACAATGACAGCCAAAGTTGGAGACTTCCGTCTAACACTTTTGGGAAAAGAGCTCCTGCCTGTCGATTGTGCCAAGGACTTGGGAGTGATGCTTGACTCAAACCTTACATACAGAGATCATGTGAAGTCAACAGTTGCTAGTTGCATGTCCAGGCTGGGACAAATCAACCGTGTGAAGCATGCATTCAACAAAGATACATTAAAAATCCTGATAAACGCATTAGTTTTTGGCAAACTGTATTATTGCTCCAACGTATGGTATAACACTACTGAAAATAATTTAAATAGAATCCAAGCTGTACAAAATTTCGCTGGCCGTATTTTATGCGACAAAAAGAAATACGACCATATTACACCAATTCTTAAACAATTGCACTGGATACCAATAAGACAACAACTGTACTACCGTAATGCAATTCTGGCTTTCAAATGCATGACTGGGTGCGCGCCTGAGGCCCTGACTTCACTTTTTGTTCAAAGATCAAAAATCTTAACACGTTCGACAAGGAACTCACAGAAACTACAGATCCTACTTTGCAAGACAGCAACCGGTCAAAGATCCTTCCACTATAGAACTGTTAGCCTCTGGAACGGTCTGGATACAGAACTGAAACTTGCCGCGAACATTGATATGTTTAAAAGAAAACTCAAATCTTTGCTTATTTCTGAATTTTTGAAATCTGATTAGTACTTCTGATTAGAATAGCTATTTATTTATTTATTTTTTTATTATTTTTTATTTTTTTAACCAAACGTATACATATGTTTTTATATATATTCTTAGATTATATCATATTAGATGTTGTGATTAATTAATTTTATTTGAATGTATAGTCAGTAATTTATATATTGTTTTTGAAAAGCCCCATTGGGGAGGCGACAGTAAAGTATGTATGTATGTATACACTGTTACAGTGCTAAGTTTACGAAGGAAAAGTGAGGTCACTCAAACGTAAAAAGGTGTGAAGTCAAACTTTCTTTGTTCCCTTCGGCTTGAGGACAAAGTGTTTTCTTTTATATTCATTGCGTTGAATACTCTAAACTGCCGGCACGCTGTTAGTTAAAAAAGAGGTAATTTTCAGGATCAGTTTTTACTATCCGCCCTCCGTGTTTCTTAAGTTGGCACCAAATTTTATAATCATATTGCACGTTATAAAATGGAGTTAAGGAAAATGAGCGAAAGGGAAAAGCGGAGGATTTGAACTTTGTTTCACTGTTAGAGTTCTTAGCATGATAGCGGTTTGTTATTCAAATACAAATAACTTCCAAGTTTGATTGTGAAAGTGCTGCTACTCTTCCTAGTAGACTGCGACTAGACTAGCTCTAGAGTAACGTTTTTGAATGAACATCACGTAATACGTAAAGTCAGGTGCATTTCAACGTACTACGTGATTGGTTTGAAACAAACTCACAACATTACTCTAAAAAAGCGGCAAAAAAAATAACATTCGTTGGGTGCAGCGGTCCACTAGGAAGACAAGTATCGTGGCCAGAAACATTCTCGTCTAAATAGCCGTTTTCGCTTGTCTTAGCCTGCTCAATGGGCCCGAAAAGATCAGATGACTTGTAGAAGTTGTATTTAGCCTAGGAGAGTTTGAATTAGGGAAGAAGCTGCAGTTGGAATGGTTCTCGTGTGTTCGAAAAGTTTTAATCAACATTCAGAGACGTCATATCAAAGCTATTATGCGTAAGTTTTCGCTTACTTATCGTCCAGACCTCGCTCTTCTTGTCACAAACCTCCCCACCCCACCCCCTTTAGATGTGTCTAGGCTGCGACAATCATTACTACACCCTCACCCACAAAGGCTGCGTTTGTAACACTAATCGCTTCCGAAGAAATTTGAATTTCGCGCTCGGTGAGCTGGCTACGCGCCGGTAATTACTAACCTTTGTCTTGCGAGCAATAGAAACCCTTTCCTTCAAACAATAGATAAGGACATATAAGGAGCGAAAGCTTGACTTATTGTGCAGCCAAAATCCCATCCAAATAATTTTTTACAGCCCTCATTTTCACTACTGCTTCAGTAGTGTTCGTTACTGCGAAGAGCATTCTCATACCCGTTCTTTAATCGCAGTTCAAATATATGACTTTCATATTTTCAGAAACGTTGATTCATCAATTGTCGACGGGTTTATTATGAACCAAAATAATGATCACCCGGCCCAGTTGGCTTGTGAGCTTAGGTGATAGAGCACTGCATCTGTATCGCAGAGATCATGGATTCGAATCCCGTACGGGCCTGAATTTATTTCAGGCCTCATTTCACTACCGCTTAGGAGTGCGTGTCCACAAAAATCAAAAATTGAGCAGCAAATTTTAAAATTTCAGAATCGCCCAAACTTTGGCTATTAGTAGTCCATATTGAACTATTTATCGCTATTGGGTCCATTTGCCAAATGGTGTTTTCTTTCGGCAGAAAATGACGATACCCGATTTCAGGGCCAAGTATTGAAAAATTAGGCTAAAAATTAGCCATCTTGAAGCTGACGGCTTGCCGTAACTTTAAATACAGAAGACATCCAGTTGCAATCAGCTTATTTTGTAATGTTTGCAGGTTTCATATTATAATTCCTATGACATTTGAAAAACAATAAGGTATTGACTGAGACCTGAAAGGAAGCCCTCTGTTTTCCATGGAAATAACTAGAAAACTTCAAAAAAGAATTTACCCTACTACCTTTATCACAAATCAAATGAAAATCTTTATTAAGAATGCAGAAGAGATGGGATGTTAGCTGATATAACTTTTTTTTCTGGGGAATTTAGGTTGTGCTAGGTGAAAGTGTACTCAAAATTGCAATTTTTCGGGAAATCTAACAAGAGATTACGTGACAGACCGTGACAAACAGCTCTCTCTTTCCAGCCCAAAGTTAAAAACTCGGTTAAAATATATCTTCTTGTTGTTGCGGAGCTTTTTTTTTTTTTTTTTTAATGTTTTGAGAAAATACAGCAGCTAATGGACTGCTTGTTTTATCACTAACTTGTATAATATTTTTATGTGAACAGTGCATAATTATGCAGCACATTTACAGTATTTTTTCAGGTGAATGATGCTGCTTTACCGGTACAAGAGTTAATTAATTGATACCATTTATACTTTTAAAGCAGCCGCCAGCTGGAGATAATTTATGGTTTAGAGAATCAAGATTTCATCACTGATCACTAGGGGCTACGCAATTGTTGATCTAAAAGCCTTGAAATGAACTATTTATCATTGTTCTTATGGTTGCTAATCATAAACAGGCTGTGATCCCAATTAAATTATAGGGAATTTTTCCAACGGCCTGTCGCACGGTATGCAACTCAGCAATGGCGTTCTCATGCTCCTTTCAGAGAATAACTGGAAAAGACTGCTCGTTTGATAGGTTAGATAAAAGCAAGAGCTTTAAAATTCTTACTTTACGCAATTGTTCAAAGAAGATTTCGAATCATTGTTCTCACTGGTCATTTTCTGGAGTGAAAACGGAAAGTGAAATTATACTTGGTAGAGTGGGTGTTTTCCGCGAGGACGAGACGCAGAGCTTAGACACAATCTGCCCACACCACTGGCGTGAACTCGGACCTGGCTGGCGGCGAGACACTTCCACGTGCTGTGTGCCACAAATCTTATCCCAACATGGAGCAAATGGAAAAGCGGTTCGCGCAATTTCGAAAACGGTGAATTAATTCTCAGGTTCATGTTTCCAAAAGCTCCGCTCCCTGATCACTGTAGAGAATACGCTCTGAGTGATCCTGACGACCCAAATTATTCTGTGACTTGTGGCCACGCCCATTGTGACAGCTGTGACCGCTGCTTGCTTGTCTCGTCTGTGATGAGGGAGATTGAGGAAGGTTTAGAAACGGCTGAATGCTCGGAAAATGGAAAAAAAGAACTATCTTTTTTTATTTCCCAAGCCAAAAAGAGTATTGAATGCTGGAAAGCCCATTTATTGCGGTCTATAAATCAGAATGAATGCAGAATTGACATCATGAGCGGCCTCAGCGCCCCATTCATTTCTCTAGTACTTGACTGGGTGATGAAATATCTTCCACGTAAGTTCCGGGAAAGCCAGTCGGATTGGTTTAGTAAAAGAGGTATATCTTAGCATATACCAGTGGCGATTAAATGCAACAGTGGAGAAATGGAGATGATGACATTTGTTCATGTGTTTGAGACTCAAAGACTATTATGCCAGAACTGCAGACCATCTATATTCTAAGCTACAACGCTGACTCTGATTGCACAGACTCTGATTACAGCTCCTCAGATTGCCAAACGTCATGACCTTCAGATCTCTCGGATTGACTTTTCTGAGCCACAGGGAGTCGAGGAAAGGGCGCTTGCGATCGCAAGGCAGCCACTATAAAGTCACACATGGCGAAATATCTGAATTCTGGACACGAGATTGAGATTACTGCACAGATGAAAAAAGCTATGGAGTCTTCCAGGGGTGTGCGCGGCGTAAGTGTGAAGGTGTGCAGTCCTCCCAATGCTCCATCCATCAAGAGTTTCAAGTGGGAGAAAGTGAGTTTTGTCAGAAACCTTAGCTACGGCCAGGAAGGGATAAGAACGTGGAGAGCCTACGACATTGGCCCTGGAAAAAGTATTCCCTGGTCAAACTACGATGTCCCTGAACAATCGGAACTGCCGACGATGGAGATCAGGCCCTCGACCAGCGAGACTATCGCAAGCTTTGTTCCAGTAGTACTCAGACGAATGGATGGCCGAGCCCCCCCAACTCCGATTGTGTAGATGAGTCTTAAGATGAGTCAGGCGTTGATGTTGATGTTGCTAACAATTGTCCATTATTTACATGCGTAGAAGAGGGATGTGTCAAGACGTTTATACGGCATTCATGGCTGGTTCAACACTTGGGCTATGGAAAGCACAAGCGTGTTCTAGAGTATGAAACGCTTTTTGACAGGGCCAAGATAGAATACACGACTAATCTGGATTGTGGCGCGACTAAATGCCCAACGGTCCTTGGAGGTAGTAAACCATCACTACCAACTGTGCCCACTACTCTTCCGATGGGATGGGCACTGAAATCGACACAGTCCCGTAGTACAAAGGTTACTGACAATCAAAAGCAGTACCTCAATTCCAAGTTTCAAAATGGAGAGAGAACAGGGAAGACAGGCGGACCCGACTGATGAAGTCTCTAAAGCCATGAGGAATGCAAAAGATAGCAATGGGGAGAGACTATTTAGCTATGGGAATTTTCTCACAAACCAGCAAATTAGCAGTTACTTTTCTCGCCTTGCTTCTAAGCCAGCATTCAGCATTCACATTTAATCATATATGACCCCTACAACTGTGAGTTAGCTTTGAACTCTTAGCTCGGCCCCTTTTCTGAACCTATGTTACGGGGTATCTGTGAATCCTTTGGTCTTGACATATCGGAAATTACAGTTCTAAGTAAAAAGCCATTTGTGGCCTTGCTCTCAAACCTGGTACAAGGCTGTACCTGTAGCTGTGGCAAACGCTCATAACTGTAGTCGGTACACGTTATTACTACCTGGCAGCTCGATTTCATCGTATCTGGCCACCAAAATGATTCTCGTCATTTTTTGGCGAAACACCGAGTTATTTGACAAATGAACCTTATTTAGAGATAAATACTATTATAGGGACGACTGATAGCCGGAGTTTGAACAATTTCGAGTTTTCACATTTTTGCTCCTAATTTACGACTTCGTTTGATCCTTGGAGACATTCGCTCTTAGTTTGTTGTAAAATTGAGAAGTATCTGTTCTGTAACATATACTTTGGTGTCTAGTATCTAAGTTAGTTGTTGCGAAAATTTTTTATGAATGGTTTGTAGAAGGCGTGTAAGCCAATTAAAAAACACAGTCGCGTAAACAAACCCACTTGAAAGCCAATTTACCGTAGGAAAAAATAAACCAGTCAACCTCGGGATTGAAAATGCTGCCCGAGTCTTGCGACCTCGGGAAGAATTTTCAAGCCCGAGGTTGACCAGCTTACGGTTTTTCACTATATGGACTTCCCACCCGGCAAACCACACGAGCACGTTAACATATACATGTTAAAGATAACAATAAAACAAGAATAACGATAAAAACGAAAAGAAAAAAATTAATACATGCAAATAGCAGGACTCAACTACCACAGGAATGACCATTATATTTTCAATGAGCTTTTTCGTTGAGCATGGGCGGAAATAATAGATCTGTCTGTCACGGTCGGTCGCAAAATGTCTTGTTTGATTTTGCGAATATGTGCAAGTTTAAGCGCTCTCATTAACTACAGCCTTATTTCCCCAGAACAAAAGTCATATCAGTGAAAAGCCCGATTGTAAAGGGGAGTGACCCCTAAGTTTAATTTAATTTGTGATAAAGGTAGTAGGGTAAAATTGTTTTTTCAAGCAAGGAAGTAATTTCCATAAAGCCTGAACATGGGGGGATCTTTCAGGTCTCGCACAATGTCAGATTTCTTTTCAAATGTCATCGAAATTACAGTGCAAAACCTGGAAAAGTTTTGAAATAAGCTGATTGCGTGTGAATATCTTCTGGCTCTTTATTTAAGGCATCAGCTTTTCTTGAAAATTGCTAGTTCCCAAGCCTAATTTGCTCACCGTCTGGCCCTAAAATTTAGTATCGCCATTTTCCGCCAAAACAAAAATCTATTCGAGAAATGAAGCACAAAGCGATGAATAGTTCAGTATGGACTATCATTACATGACTCGGGCAGTCAGAGGGCCAATAACTAAAATCAACCAATCTAAATGCTCTATTGCCGGTCAATATTCTCTCAGTATTGGACCGGCATTGTCCCGAATGGTCCCGAATGATACCGCTCTTGTGTCCCTTCGAACTTCAGTCGTATAATAAATCTCTTATTAACCAAGCTTGCTCGGGACCGTAATGGAAGAATATCGGCCCTCGGTCTTTTTTTTACGGACTGAGCACAGCGAGGTCCGTACTGTCAAGACCTCGTGCCGATATTCTCCCCGTACGGCCCTCGCGCTTGGTTAATAAGATATATTTAGTAGCCGGAGTTTGAGCAAATTTCGCTTTTCCCTTTTTTGCCGCTAGTTTCCGATTTTGTTTGATTCTTGTTGACAATCACTCTTAAGTCATGTTTGTTACTGCGAAGATTGCTCTCATAGTCAACAAACATCATGTTTTCATGGCATTCACCGATGGTAATTCTGCGGTAAAACGCTTGGAAACTGAAATCCAGCCTTCGTGCGCTCGGGAAAACTATAGTAAAACATTTAGGAAAACAAGCTATATACTAGCGTTTTCGTGGAGCAGGAAAACAATCCCAAACATCATATTTTCATGGCATTCACCATTAGTTATTCTGTGGGAAGACGCTTGGGAAATGCAGCATTCACGCGCAGGAGAAAACTTGAGAAAAACATTAAGGAAAAACAGCTCTTCATTGGTATTTTCAAGGTGCTGAATAATAATTATGCGATGAACATCGTGCTATTGTTCAGTTTTACTTAGCACGAACAATGAATTTGCCGCCCGTTTCCAGATATCTGAAAACGTTGGTATAATGTTAAATTTTTCATTCATTCACCATTTCGAACCTTGATAACCCCAGTAAACAAGACAGATGAACAAGCGTGGCTGGAAATCAATTTGCTAAAGAACGCAGTACTTGAACAAGTGCTTGTTCGTTTGTTCCAGATGAACTTTGCTAGCCAGAAGTTTTGGGTAAAGTGTCCAGGCCTTCCAGCCTTTCTTCAAGACTTTGCACTCGGTGAAAATCCTAATCTTTGAACACACTATCCAGCTCTAGTAAAAAGGAACTTTTTTGTCACGTGCAGCCTTTCAATTTCAAAAACATGAACAGCCCACTTATCTTTGTACTGTGTACTTTTAGGCTTAGAAGATTCAAACAAAAACTTCCTTGTGGTAACTTTTAGAGTTCAAAACCGGGTAGACTTACCTATTGCTGCTTCTTCCGCTTTTCAAAATTGCAATTGAGGTCAATGCAAAGTGCAACTGCGTCTGATTAAAATGAAAACACTTCTCATTACATTGGCTAGCAAAATGTACATGTGTTAATGAAGCAAAAGAAAGATAAACTAAATATATGCGTTGTCACTTTCCTCGTGATCAAGAAACCCTAATAAAACACTCTCCCTTTTTTTATGAAATGCTACCTGGAAAAACTATAGTTCTAGTCCCAAGCTCTTTTCTAAAAGACACAATAACACAGTTTCAGTCTAGGAATCATGATTACCCGTTAAGTACATGTTAAATTCAATTTTATTATTTCGATTTCTTAGGTATTTCTTATGACCTCAAAATCTCTTTATTAACAGTGCAATCTTATTAACTTCGGTTCTAAGCTTTTTCTTTGATTTCTTGCATCAGAAAGAGTTTTTAAGGCTGCATTTTTTGTTAAAGCTGATTCTGAGGTGTTTAAGCTCAGGGGTCTTCGACAGTCATAATATGAATAAAAAAAAAAACAAAACAAAACAAAAGAGAGCGAGGCTCGAGGGAAACTACGAGCTTCAAAGGAACAGTTTATGTTAATAACAAAACAAATATCCAGGCATATTGTTAGGTCAAACGGGAATATTGTGTTCATTATCCTTCAAATATTTTTCGAAGTGCGGATAATAAATCATTTAAAAACAGTTCATCATCGAAAAAGCGGGTTAATTTTTCTGCACGACATTAATCTATGAATTCCTAATGAAATATTTTCTTTGACCAGCGGATTGAAAATCAAATTTAACAAATGGTGAACAGCATAGCGTACACCACTGAGTTTTTGGATGGTGCGGGAGGTTGCTAAGCACGAAACTCAGAAGCTTAGGAGTCGCGCAAGGCGATAGCCGAGAGTAACGCTAGCTTCTTGAGTGCCTTGCAAACCACTCAAAAACATTGACTGGCTCTCGAAATATGTCGGGACCCAAAACATTTTTCGGAAAGTTATTGCGAAATTTAAATTTACGTTTGCCAAAAGAAAATGATAAATGAAATGAAAAGATAAAATGTTTAACCTAAATCCAGGATATGTCCTCCATCAACAGACTTTAGCAACCTGATAGGGGGTCTATTACAGCAATTATCAGTCATTTATCATTATTTCATGAAGAATAATTTTTATTCGGCGTGAAAGAAACGCTCTGATATATGTTTATTATCTCAAACACGAAGGCGCGCTATAGAGGTTTTGCACAGCAGCCATGTTGGATCGCAGGAACAATGAAAATATTTTGCATAAGAAAGAATTTTTTTCCCAGTGGTAAAATAATCTGTTGTTCTTGCCATCCAACATGGCTGCTGTGCAAAACCTCTATATAAGGAAGTCTTCCCTGGGAAGACCAAGGCTCATTTGTCACTCACCGTTAACGTGTGCGGGTCAAATTCAAATGCTGGTAGACGAACAAAAGGGGCTTATGAGATATCTATTGTTTACATACACCAGCATGGTCGCATGAGGTAACGTGCGAACCGCCTACTTCGATCTGAAATTTACCGCCACAAATAAAGACAGTTTCCATTGGAGAAAGGAAATACAAATCTCAATAATTCTTGTATTGTGATGAAGACATAAAACAATTTTGAGGAATGCGCCCGCTGTTCACTGCTTTGGAGTAGCTGTAACTCAAGCTGACTTGACTCTAAGAGTTCTACATCACACGACGGTTGATTGACGAGTGGTCCAGTGGGACCTAAAGCTCCTTTTATAGCGCGCCTTCGTATTTAAGCCTGGATGAGCTCAGGCTTGAACGGGACTCTAACCCATGCTTCCCACATACTAACTCAGCCCCTCTATCCAGTGAGCTACAGAGCCACACGTTGAAAGCGAGGTACAGTTGAGAGGGTTCTTCTTTCTCGTGGAGGGGACTCATATAATTACTGATCCCCATAAAATTCTATTGTTCTCTCTCTGCATTAAATCAACGATTGTAGTCTTTAAGATGACAAAACAACTGTAGGAGGGAAATTATTAGGGGTATTATAATTAAACACGCTAAATAAGCATGCTGCAATATTAAAAATATTGCAGTGTCCAGGCTGCAATATCAAAAATATTGGAGCGTGCAGGTTACAATTATTAAAAATATTGCAGCTTTTGTTAGGAAATTTAATGTATAAAGCGCACCAAAACTGATAGCTTACCCCATTGTCAACATTACCGTTTGCGTTTAACTCTTGTTCATTGCAACTTAACTTTTTGTTTCGAAGTGCCACTTTAATCAACTAAAACTTTCAAACACTGAAAATAAATACAATCAAGGAGACTGATAGTATGGAGCACAATTTACTGCATTTAAGAAGTATTATATTCATCAGTTTATTTATAGGAAATAACAATTCTAGCGGAATTAGTGCTAACAACTACTGAATGATTACTACCCTCTTGATCACATTTTTCCGGACTTACTACTTTAACCTCTCGTGCACTACAATTTTCCCCGTAGAGCTCTGTGTAATAAGTAATCCTTCGTCTTCCGACGAATCCATCCTCATTCTAAACCCGCGTTCGCACTGAGTAAAATGATTGCATTCTCTGGTTTATAAAGTACGCAGATTAGCAGTGTTACACGCCTTGCACGAATTAATTCGATCATTAGCACTCTTTGAACAAATTTAACAACGAGCTACAATAACAACTCTCGGCACAATTAAAATCTAAAATATAATCATCACAGCAAAGAACAATAGCAATGAGCATCACAATTATCACACATAGGTGCGACTAGAATCGAAGATCCAACACAGACACAGAACAATAGGATTTCATGAGGATCAATAATTATCATAGATAATTACTTCGGCACATCGCATTATGAGAAATATTACAGCCAGCTGAGACCTACGGTCTCAGCTGGCTGCAATATTTCTCATAATCCAATATGCCTCAGTAATTATCCATTAAATAATTTATAATTGGGTCAATTCCATTTGATCGGGGGCATTGACAGTCAAATAGAGCTTTATTACTAGCGGGTGAGCTAAAATATTAGCAATTGCCGAAAATAAGCCTGAAAAGAGAAAATTCATCCTTCAACCCTCTTAAGTTTGCCACGTTCCCAACGTGCCATGTGTTGAGGAATCTGAAAACAAGTTTAGAGTTATTTTCTATTTCGAACAAAGGTTTCTTTTTTTAACTTTTCAGTGTGTTAAAAATGTTACGAAATCCCTAAACTGCTATTATGATATTTGCGTTTATTAAGGCGCTTCATAACACTTTTAAATGTTATCTTTTTCTATTACTATGAACCAACTGAAAAAAAAAGGTAAAAAATTACAATAACATAGGCACACTCTCGGATTGACAGTTATCTTTTTAGGAGAGATCTTAAATTTAAATATGTCCATTTCTTAGGTACTTAAATGGAAACCAAATCAAGGAGCTACCACCTGGAGTCTTCACTAACAACTCCAAGTTGACTCACCTGTATGTAACACATGCATATGTATAAAATACATATTTCTGTGGAGTTTAGACTTAAGCCTCTATTTTCATTATTAGATTTTTTTACGCAGATACTGGGGGTACCCTTTGGGGTGTTCAGTAACAGAACTAAGATTATTTAAGAGCTGTTTAACAGGTATTTTACGAGAGCAAGTCGAATGTGAGATGAAAAATAACCAACAAATTGCACAGCACCGAGTTGTTTATAAAAAGCTCACATTTTTACTACGAACAGGAGTAAAAATCTATTTCCTTTCCAAATGGAGTGGAGTTCCAATCGCTTCATCTCAAGTTCTCCAGCCCTTTTCCATTAAGAGTGTTTGATCTAGTGCTAACCGCTGGAATTTCCCTTCCCAGTACACAGATAGACAAAACCCAGACACATGCTTTCCCCTTTACCCCTTTATGACCTATCACAGCCCTTTAGTATCTACTTTCGATATTGGATTTTTTACGCAGATAATGAGAGTATCCATATCAAACTCACGGGGTCCAAATAGTTTGTTACTGAATTTCGTGACCACGCCCACTTCATCGGCCCACTCAAATCGAGTGCGATTTTTGGATGTTATACCATCTTGCCGACTCTCTGTGTAAAAAGTTACCAATGTACCACCGAAATATTGAACTATAATATCATGGCTTTCCATTTTGTGTATTTTCGTACTACAAAGTAAAGTTTTTTCCTCGTCATTTTCACCTTTTCCCGAGCGGGTCCGTCAAGATTAAGAAGGCGTTCGTGGTCAAAACAAGACCGAGCGAGGAGTCTTGGGCGATTTCTCTCTTACGCAAGCGCAAATTGAAAATGTGCCGCCAAAATCAAAGAGAGGAACAAATTTCCTTTGTTTTGATATGTAAATTGTCAAACAAGGAGCAGATTGAACCTCGTCAAATGGCTAGTCAAAACAGCCACACCTTCCTCCTTTTGCTCGTTTCCTGTTTTATAAGCGTGAAAGCAGTGGGAGAAGAATCGGGTAGCTCGAAAAGCGCTCCGGGTATTAATTTACCATCGCCTACTTACGAGATAAACAAGTAAGATTTGTAAAGTTATTCTCCAAAAGAGTCGGAATAAATACATTTTTTTCAGGTTAGAATGCTGTTTTTACCCTAAACGTCGTCCAATAAAATTTTTTTCCAGCCTACTAATCTATACAATTTCGAAGGAAAATATTCAGATGCTTCACCGTCCCCGAAGGGTCTCCACTCATCGTAGCGTGTACTGTAGTCAATGTAGTGAATTTTCAGTGTCTTGTTGGGTTTGTCAACCTCCGTGACCTCAACATCATACGATTTTGTATCTTTTCTCTGTGAAATGACCTTTTTAACAGCGGTGTATGTTGAGTATTCGTTGCAGAATCGCTTTGGTTCTCTTATATCTCTCTTTGGCTTGTCCGCCATTTTGAAAATTTGCTCAGGAGGGCATCTGGGTTAGCGGCCGCGCCAGGCTGGAACCGACAAAAACAAATGTCCATCGCAGTGGGGAGGCAGTTTGATATGTTTGGAAAGTTCAATAACAGCATCAAAATTTTTCAAGTGCGATTTAATGTGAGATTATAAATAACCTTCAAAGTGCACAGTCCCGAGTTTTTTATTAAAAAAGTCACATTTTGAGGCCTTGTCATATTTACCAAGTGATCTGCACAATGTTCTTAGGTTTCCGTCTGTTGTTGCTTCTCCTCCTTTATCGCTTATAGTTTAGACTAAATACGAAAACATGGTATGTTCAGGAGAGGGTTGTTCACCGGTTGAAACAGTTCGTGTGGAGCTGTGATTTGTTATGCTGTGGATTTGTTGAGGCGTTCCCCAAACTTGCCCCAGAAGGAGTTTAACATCAATAAAGCCACCGTTTTATGACCTAGGTTCTTCTGAATCTGCTCAGAAACTAACTTGATTTTCTCCCGCTCCTTATACTCTCGCACATACCGGGCCTGGATCGGAATTCTCGCATTGTCACCCACGATGGTCAACGGCTAGCCTCTTGATTAATTTTCAGCCAGGTGTTGACACAATTGGCAAAACGTCTCTTGACTCTTTATTCTTTGAGAAAGTGGCACACCTCGTGAATTCTTACCACGGGTGAGTTCCCAAAGTTCTCTTGTGGTGCGGTCGGGATGTTCACCAGCCTTCAACGCGATCTGGAAAGCATCTAGGACATCCCTGCCAAACGCAACCATAAAACTCGTGAATGGTACGTGTACAAGTATCATATCTATCAATGTACATAACGAGTTGAACTGTTATGCTATCCCTCCCCCTTTTTAGGAAGTCAATTACCATAACTTATCCGGTGCTTCCCAATAAAGATAATGGCGTAATCTTTCATTCTTGTAAGCTTTTTAGTGGAATTGCTGAACTGCAGAAACTCGGCCATTCAAAAAGATGATTTAAGAGCTCTACTCCTAAGAACTCCAGGTCCAGCCATTCCTAGTTAAATTTTTTACTAACCAAATTGAAAAATGATGCTCAAAAGAACACAGTAACATAAACCACACTCTGAAATTATGATTACCCTTTCAGCTTTGCCAATTTCGTTACTTGTATAGGCGGATTCATGCTGACGTCATTGTTTACATTTTTGCTCATTTGCATACGGCATTGCGTAAAGAAGGAAGCCTGTTGATACAAATTGACTTCAGGCAGCTAAAGAGCTAGAAAACCTTAGTACATGGTGAGTTTTTTAGCTCTTTGGGTGTAATATTCAAGGAGAAATAGTCCATCAAAAACTGCAAAATTTCTGGGTGGCAAAAGCGCTAATGAGCTCATACATTCTATGTAAAATTTTGAGTTTTTAAACCCGTGTTGCACAAAAAGTATTCAATGCATCAGGCTCGTATTCTTTGGCCGAGTTAATCGTACTTTCACCTTTCACTATTCAGAACTGATCTATTTTTAGCTCCATCAGAAACTGAATTGTTTATGCTAATGAGGCAAATATTGTAAACAAGGATTCCCCTATAGAAACAAAGTCAAGGAGTTACCACCTAGAGTTTTCAATGACAGCTCCGGGTAGACTCGCTTGTACATAATACACTAAGGCGTTAATATCTGACCAAGTCAGGAGTCCAATTCGGTCTATAATCATACGATCAATCAACAAAATAGGACAACCGCGAAGCAAGAAGTCCTGTTACCAACTGATAAAAAATATGACAAAATTGGAGAAAGTAACTAGACATCGCTAATAGACTTTGGTAAAAAAAAAAACAAAAAACAATTAACTCGGCGAAGCCCACAACAATCGTTCTTCTGTGCTTAAGAAATTGCTGGCTAGTAGCAGCCGCACTAAGTTACTCGGAAGCGAAATAGTGCTATTTAATTTTGATAATGAAAGTATGCTACGGTCTTTTTAAATCTCATCAGGGCTAAAAAAAAAACTTAGGTTTTGTAAACCAGAGAAGACATTAGATTAAGGATATATCCTTCTCGTAGTGACTTGGATGACACAGAACTAAATAGAGGAGCTACCACCTGGAGTCAGCCATTCCAAGAGACGTAGTGCAAAATTTTAAATTTTCTTTGGCCAGACAGAAACTGGGACAACAAAAATACATGGATGATAAAATTAATGTTTAACCTAAATTTAGGATATATCCACCATCTACAGACTTGAGACAACTTGATGAAGGAGCTACTACTTGAATTCTTCCCAAATACAGCGATTATCAGTCATTTGCCATAAATGTATCAACAACAGCTTCCGTTTGGCTCTAAGAAATGCTTAGATATTTGTCCATTTTCTGTTCTGAAAAATGGAGAGCGAGGCTAGAGGGAAACTGCAAACGACAAGGCATTCGCGCAATATTAAAGATCGTGTTTAGTACGACCAGAAGGCACTCTCAATCCAGCTAGACAGTACGGTGTAGTTTACAGGAGTCACTGTGAATGTGGTAAAATTTAGATTAGTGAAACAAGAAGACCTATGCAGAAGAGAATGAGAGAACACGAAAGAGCTATATGTTTAACCCGTACCGAGACCTCCGCCGTTTTTAAGCATGCCAACAAGACCGGCCACCGTTTGCCTCTAAGAAATGCTCCAAAATTTGTCCGTTATCTGTTCTACAAGATTAAGAGAGCGAGGCTTGAGAGAAACTGTGAGCTTCAAGGGAAAAAATAATAAAAGGACAAACACTCAGGCTTATTTTTAGGTCAAACGGGAATATTGTGTTCATTCTCCTTCAAATATTTCATTAAGTACGTTTAATAAGTCATTTAGAAACGTATTGACGAGAAGGAAAGTTAGTTTAAGAGTATTTAAGCTCAGGGGTCTTCGAAAGGGATAATACGTGATTAAAAGAGAGTGGAATGATTTTTAGAGCGTGTGAGTTAATCAGAGGAGAGTATCTTTTTTCATTAGTTACAGGTGAATTGAATAAGATTTCTTAACCCTCACCGGTGACCAATTCCGCCCTCTTAGAGCACCTACTTCATTTGCATTTGCGAACACATCCTCGTGACTGGTAACAATAAAGTAATGTTAGAAAAACTTTTTTCATTAATAACACAATCAAGAAACTGCGTGGAGATTTATTTGGTCCATCTATCACACTGCAAGTGGTGCAAGTTAAAAAAAAACATCTATTGTCTGCTTCACGACACTTTTAAGCGACTAATACAGATCCTATCACACGCTTGATTGGTAGGATTAGAAATCCCATTGCCATTGTTATCTATCCCACTACTTTAAAAAGAAAAAGGGGTTGGAGGAACACAATTTCCGTTACATCAATCAAGTTTATTCAACCCATATGATCACCCAGTCCAAGGTAATATTATCCATCCCAATAAAAATTTAAAAAAAAAAGTGTTGAGAAAGACAAAATTGACCTTAATCTTAAAATCTCGGTGTTGTATTTTATCAATCGTAACTAATCCCACTAAGTTTCAAAACAAGTTACCGAATCACCTTTCATGTCATTTTTCCCCTAACAGAAGCAATCACAATAAAAAAAAAATAGTCCACTTGGATTTTTCGGCATACAAGGTATGCATATGCTGTACTGAAGAAAATGGGCCATTCGAAAAAATGATTTAAGAATTGTTTCTTCGAGCTCCGAGGGACTTCATAAAATGTTTTAAATGATTATAAGAGTACTACAGTACTCTTTTCTCAGTCCGACACCAGGGGTAACTTTTCTCCCCACTTCTTGGTTTCGCTCTTTTCCGGTGCCAAAATCTCAGCCCCCTGAACCCAGTGCCTATTTATTTTCTTACGACACTCCATATCCCTTTAGCAATATCTGCGTGACATAGAAACCGATGACAATGTCACTATAATCTGTGAATTAAAATATTAGAGCTAGTACAAATCAAGCTTTAGACATTACTGATTTACAACATCACTTGTCCAATCGTCTTGCTTCATTGTCAACTAGACTGGCAAGACTTTCCACAAACGACCGACTGAACACAAGAATCAAAACAGTTATGCTGGTGTGAATAGCCGCATAAATATCAGTAATAATAATCTACTTATTGATTGGGTCGCTGTTCCATGACAAGAGCACCTTGTAATTTCATTCCAAGCTGGCTCTGATTAGTTTTAAAAATTTAGATCAAATGTTACATTCGTAGCACTCTCTCGACTTTACTATTTAAGCACCGATCTCTACAACAGTAATCAGGCTTGAAAGGCTGGGAAATTTAGATTGGAGTTCAGATTGGTTTAAAGCTAAGGTCAAACTTTAAATTCTCGGCACATCCTTGACGCAGGTCCTTACATGACAATCAGATAGCAGAGCTACCACCTGGAGCCTTCCATACCAACTTCAAGTTGATAAATCTGTAAGTTAAACTCAAGGATTTAAAGATTAGCTTGATAATGCTTTTTTTAATCTGCCCGCCAATTGCCTGCCTTTTCGCTATTTCCAAATTTCAAGCACAAATTTCTGCTGGCTAAAATGGCCCTTTTTTCATGGTAAACAAAACGAGGCCAGGCATGTTTACATAGTAATTAGCAAACCATTGCACTCTCTAAAGAAACCAACTTTACTATTTAAGCATAGATCTTTAAAAAAATAATCAGGCTTGATAGGCTGGGGAATTATCATTCTCCAAAGCAGGGAATAAAAAGTTTGATCCACCAAATTAAAATGCATGCAGTTAAAAGACTACATATCACCATGCACTTTGTGATAAGAAATGAGTTGCTGCGCTTTCCAGTGGCGAAATGCAATGCTTGATACTCAAATAGAGCGAACCATCGTATAGTGGTAGGGCTTCTCGTTTTTGTGGCATAAAACAATTGGAGTTGGTTGGCATTTTTTTCAGTGTCAAGTACTCGAGATTAAGTGCACCAGACCATACTTGTGATTGTCCTCAGTGTTGAGACTAAGGAATTTATTGAGCTTAGGCTGGCTTAGAGAGTGTCAGTTAAGACCAACTCAATAATATTGACCTTTTTATGGCCTATTTTATATCTTAGATGTATTTATATATTATTCATCTGATAATGTACCATTTGTGGAAAACATGAATGACTCTGTAGGAGGTTACGTAATAACAAGATTGTGAAGTTACCTGGTGACGTGTTTACTTCACTGGTTGAGCTACCGAAGCTGTAAGTGAGGATTCTTACTTTATATTTATTTTCACTTGAAAGGATAACATTTTTCCTGGAAAGTTTTTGCGTAAAGTGTTTATTGTTCTTTGTTAGGTCCTCAGCGAGTTTGTTTCCCTTTCCAAAAGTGCGGAGATCCAGGAAAATATACCTGTAGGGATTGGGTAACAATCACATTGTAGAAAATGTCTTTACTTTTTAAATTTCAAATTTCAATTTCCCTCCTCCCTTTTGTATTGTTTTTGTATTCACGCGCAGCGCGCGTGATTTTACAAATTAGTCAATGAGGTCAAAGAACTTTAACGTGGACACTGGAAAATTGACGTGGACAGTTTTTCTCGCGCATGTTTGGTTGTTTTGTTTTTATGGATTTGTTTACTGTTTTTGAGTTTTCGTTCAAGTCAATTTGTTATCCCTCAGTTTGGAATTCTAAGAAGTTTCTCAATTTTTATTTAATCAGAATGTTGTGGTTACTTCAACACATGTTTGTTTAATACATATTTCTGCGGAGTTTCGACACAAGCCTCTTCCTTCATCAGAGGATTTTTTACAGAGATAAGGGGGGTACCTTTTGGGGTGTTTAATGACAGCACCAAAGTTATCCAAATGCTAGTTAACAATTATTTTATGAGAGCAAGTCGAATGTGAGATGATGAATAACCATCAAAGTGCATAGCCCCGAGTTGTTGATAAAAATCTTACACTTTGACAACGAATGAAAGAAAGAAGCCACTTCCTTTCCAAATGGAGGACAGTTCCAATAGCTTCAGCTCAAGTTCTCCAGCACTTTTCTAGTAAGAGTGTTTGATTTCGTGCTAGCTGCTGGAATTCCCTTTTCCCAGTACACAGATAGACTAAACCCAGACACCTGCTCTCCCCTTTACCCCTTTATGACCTAGCACAGCCCTTTAGTATCTTTTTGACACAAAGAACATTGACGACACCTCAAAGCTTCATGAAATAGACCTGTAAAGCGGGTTAAAACCTAGCCCTAAGGAAAACTGCCTCGCAACATCTTGTTCTGGTATCATACATCAGCAAGACCAGTAAAAACCGGTACGATTAGCAAAATTGATTAGAAACGAGTAGCAAGAGTCAATATAGTTTTGGGAACAAGTATGTAGCTAAAAAAGTGCTACCCTATAAACACCATTGGGTTTCTGTTCTATGTTAACCTTCGACACTCACTACTTTAACCACAAACTGACTCTGAACCTGAGATATTAACTTAAAACAGACCGTAAATTCAGGGTAAACTTCTTTTTGTAGGAACTTACAGGACAATGAGATAGCAGAGCTACCAGCTGGACTCTTCAGTAACAACAGGAAGTTGACTGAACTGTAAGTAAAATATTCAAGGTCCCGCTAAGTGACTGGCTGTACGCCTTTTGCGAAATTTGTACTAAAAAAGACTTTTTTATTAATAGCAAGCAAAAGGGGGTCTGGGATAATTAAAAATTGGACCCAGTAAACAAAGAATTAGCCATTGGTCCGTCCAACAGAGGACCAAAGAGCCAATACCTCTAGAGGAAAGACCGTATTAATGGCACAATTTGATCTAAAATACGAAAATAAACAAAACAAAACAAAACAAAACAAAAAACAACAAGAAAAAAGCAGGGTCTTCATAACCCATACAACAAGCATTACATAAAAATAACACATATGTAAAAACAAACTAGCGTTTACCTTATGGAAAATGAAGGTTGAATTCATGGAGAACGCTGCATTTTACAAACGTTTACCTGTGTTTTGCTAACGGAAAACCAGACGTTCTCTGTGTGTTTTCGCATCGGTAAATCCCAGTATCCGTTTAGTTTTTCGTTAGTTTTTCTTCGCCGAAAACAATTCATTTTCTGGCATTAACCGCTCGGTTAACGCATGGCAAACAGTTTGTTTTCGTTTTGTGCATTGGCATTTCTCGAGTGAACAACAACGTATTCACCTGAATTAACGGCTGAAAATACGCATTTTCCGGGAAGGTTAATGTGTATAAATAGAGGAAAACGTAATGTTTTCCTGGGTTTGCCGTTCGTGTAACGTACAGAAAGTGTCATGTTTTCTTCAGTTCACAACCATTTTTCACCCGGTGAACGAAATGTTCAAAAGAGTTTAGTGGTCAAACGCATGCATTTTCCAACATTTTTCCACGATGGTGAATTCGAGAAAATTAGTTGAAACGCATTTTTCGGCGGTTTACCATTTACATGTATTGCTGATCGGTTAACGTTTGGAAAATACCATGTATTCTGCCATTCACAGCCGTTTTGCGTTCGGTTAATCGCTGTTCGACCCAATTAGTGCAAGTGACCCGATAAGCTCAATTTCCTCAAATGATCCAGACGGCTCAAATGACTGATTTGCCTGAAATGACCTAATCGGGGTCAATCTCCTAGATTAGACAAGATATCTACTGGCGTTTTCATGAAGCAGGATTAAGAGCAGGAAATAATGATCACGATTGACGAACGTCTTATTTTCAGGGCGTTGACCGTCATCATTTTCCAGAAAAAAAAAACACTCTAAAAATGCATTGCTCAGACGCGTTGGAAAACAGCAGAAAAACGTTCCGGAAAACGAAGTATTCATTAGCGTTTCTATGAGGCAAGAAAACAATCGACGAACATCGTGTGTTCTTGCCATTCATCATTAGTAATTCTGTGTGAAAACGGTTAGAAGATGGCAGCACTCGTGCGCTTACGAAAACTTCAGAAAATCGTACAGGAAAACAATGCCAGCTGTTCACGAGCCTTTCAATGGGGCAAGAAAACAATAGACGAAGAACACGTCTTCATGGCCTAATCATAGTTGTTAGGAATTCTGTTAGAAAACACTTGGCAAGTGCAGCGTTTGCACGCTTAGGAAAACAACAGAAAAACGTTCAGGAAAACAAGCAATACACTCGCGTTTTCGTGGAGCAGGAAAACAATCGACAAACATGATGTTTTCATGGCATTCACCATTAGTTGTTCTGTGAGAAAACGCTTGGCAAGTGCAGCTTCCGCGTGCTTAAGAAAACTAGAGAAAAATTTTCACCAGCGTTCTCGTAGAGCCGGAAAACAATCAACAACTATCATCAACGTCTATGAATATATGAAAGTCATATATTTGAACTGTGGTTAAAGAGCGAGTATGAGAGCGATCTTTGCAGTAATGAACCCTACTTAAGCGTTGACTCATCATTTCACGGGTATATTACGAACCAACCTAATGACCAGCTCTCAGTTGGCTTCTTAGCCCATTTGGTAGAGCACTGCACCAGTATCGCAGAGGTCATGGGTTCGTATCTCGTAGAGGCCGGAAGTTTGTACAGCCCTCATTTTCACTACTACTTCAGCCGCGGTAACGAACACCACGGTGGTGTTTGGTACCGCAAAGATCGTTCTGATACTCGTTCTTTAACCGCAGTACAAATATATGACTTTCATCTATTCACAAACGTTGATTCATCAATTGACGGGTTTATTACGAACCAACATAATGAGCAGCTCCCAGTTGGCTTGTTAACTCAGTTGGTAGAGCACGGCACCGGTGTCGCAGAGATCATGGTTTCGAATCCCGTACAGGCCTGAATTTATTTCAGGCCTCATTTTTATTACCGCTTGAGAGTGTGCGTCCATAAACTGATCAAGAATTCAGCGGTAAATTTCAAATTTTCAAAAATTTCAAAATCGCCCAAACTTTGGCTATTAGTAGTCCATATTGAACTATTTATCGGTATGGGGTTGATTTGTCAAATGGTGTCTTCTTTCGGCAGAAAAGGATGATACCCGATTTCAGGGCAAAGTATTGAAAAATGAGACTAAAAAAACTAGCCATTTTGAAGCTGACGGCTTGCCGTAACTATAAACCCAGAAGAGAACCACTTGCAATCAGCTTAGATTGCAATGTTTGCAGGTTTCATATTATAATTCCTATGACATTTGAAAAACAATAAGGTATTGAGTGAGACCTGAAAGGAAGCCCTCTGTTTTTCCATGGAAATAACTAGTAAACTTCAAAAAATAATTTACCCTACTACCTTTATCACAAATCAAATGAAATGTTTTTGCTTAGAACGCTGAAGAAGTGGGATTTTAGCTGATATCGATATAGTTTTTTTTTTTTTCTGGGGAAATTAGGTTGTGCTATGTGAAAGTGTGCTCAAAATTGCAATTTTTCGGGAAATCAAACAAGAGATTGCGTGACCGACGGTGACAGACAGCTCCATCATTCCAGTCCAAAGCCCCAAAGTCGATTAAAATGTATCTTCTTGTTATGGCGGAGTTTTGTTATTTATTAATTTTTGAGAAAATACAGCAGCTAATGGAATGCTTGTTATATTACTAACTTGGAAGATATTTTTATGTGAACAGTCCATAATTATGCAGCACATTTACAGTATTTTTTCAGGTGAATGATGCTGTTTTACAGGTACAAGGGTTAATCAATTGATACCATTTCTATTTTAAAACAGCCGCCAGCTGGAGATAATTCATATTTTAAAGAATCAAAATCTCATCACTGATCACTAGGGGCTATGCAATTGTTGATCTAAAAGCCTTGAAATGAACTATTTATCATTGTTGTTATGTTGCTATTCATAAACAAGTTGTGATCCCAATTCAATTGTAGGGAATTTTTCCCACGGCCTGTCTCACGCTATGCAACTCAGCAATGGCGTTCTCATGCTCCTTTCATAGAATAACTGGAACAGACTGCTCGTCTGATAGGTTAGATAAAAGCAAGAGTCTTGAAATTGTTACTTTACGCAATTGCTCAAAGGATATTTCGAATGACTGTTCTCACTGGTCATTTTCTGGAGTGAAAACGGAAAGTCAACTTATACTTGCTAGAGTGGGTGTTTTCCGCGAGGACGAGACGCAGAGTTTAGACACAATCTGCTCACACCACCGCCGTGAACTCGGACCTGGCTGGCGGTAAAACCTTTCCAAGTGCTGTGTGCCACAAGTCTTATCCCAACATGGAGCAAATAGAAAAGCGGATCGAGGAATTTCGAAAGTGGTGAATTAATTCTCAGCTCCGCTGTCCCTGACCACTGTAGAGCATACGCTCTGAGTGATCCTGACGACCCAAATTATTTTGTGACTTGTGGCCACGCCCATTGTGACAGCTGTGACCGCTGGTTGCTTGTCTCGTCTGTAATGAGGGAGATTGAGGAAGGCTTAGAAACTGCTGAATGCTCGGACAATGAAAATGAATAACTGTCTTTTGTTATTTCCCAGGCCAAACAGAGCATTGAATACTGGAAAGCCCATTTATCGTGGTCTATAAATCAGGATGAATGCAGACTTGACATCATGAGCGGCCTCAGCGCCCCACCCATTTTTCTAGTACTTGACTGGGTGATGAAATATCTTTCACTTAAGTTCCGGGAAAGCCAGTCGGATTGGTTTGGTAAAAGAGGTATATCGTGGCATATAGCAGTGGCGATTAAATGCAAAGGCGGAGAAATGGAGATGATGACATTGGTTCATGTGTTTGAGAGTGCTACCGCCCAAGACAGTTGCTCGGTGTCAGGCGTACTTGATGACATCTTTAGTCAACTCAAGACTATTATGCCAGAACTACAGACCATCTATATTCGAGGCTACAACGCTGGATGTTATCATTGTGCGCAGACTCTGATTACAGCTCCTCAGATTGCCAAACGTCATGACCTTCAGATCTCTCGGATTGACTTTTCTGAGCCACAGCGAGTCGAGGAAAGGGCGCTTGCGATCGCAAGGCAGCCACTATAAAGTCAGAGATGGTGAAATATCTGAATTCTGGACACCACATTGAGATTGCTGCATTGATTAAAGAAGCTATGGAGTCTTCCAGGGGTGTGCAGTCCTCCCAAAGCTCCATCCATCAAGAGTTTCAAGTGGGAGAAAGTAAGTTTTCTCAGAAACCTTTGCTACGGCCAGGAAGGGATAAGAACGTGGAGAGCCTACGATATTGGCCCTGGAAAAAGTATTCCCTGGACAAACTGCGATGTCCCTGAACAATCGGAACTACCGACGATGGAGATCAGGCCCTCGACCAGCGAGACTATCACAAGCTTTGTTCCAGTAGTACCCAGACGAATAGGTGGCCGAACCCCCCAACTGATATAGAAGGCAACTCCGATTGCGTAGATGAGTCTTCAGATGAGTCAGGCGTTGATGTTGATGTTGCTAACAATTGTCCATTATTTACATGCGTAGAAGAGGGATGTGTTAAGACGTTTATACGGCATTCATCGCTGGTTCAACACCTGGGCTATGGAAAGCACAAGCGTGTTCTAGAGTATGAAACGCTCTTTGACAGGGCCACGATAGAATACGCGACTAATCTGGATTGTGGCGCGAGTAAATGCCCAACGGTCCTAGAAGGTAGTAAACCATCACTACCAACTGTGCCCACTACTCTTCCGATGGGATGGGCACTGAAATCGACACAGTCCCGTAGTACAAAGGTTACTGACAATCATAAGCAGTACCTCAATTCCAAGTTTCAAAATGGAGAGGGAATAGGGAAGACAGGCGGACCCGACTGATGAAGTCTCTAAAGCCATGAGGAATGCAAAAGATAGCAACGGGGAGAGACTATTTAGCTATGGAAATTTTCTCACAAACGAGCAAATTAGCGGTTACTTTTCTCGCCTTGCTTCTAAGCATTCACATTTAATCATATATGACTCCTACAACATCTGTGAGTTAGTGTTGAACTCTTAGCTTGGCCCCTTTTCTGTACCTATGTTACGGGGTATCTGTGAATCCTTTGGTCTTGACATATCGGAAATTACAGTTCGAAGTAAAAAGCCATTTGTGGCCTTCCTCTCAAACCTGGCACGAGGCTGTACCTGTAGCTGTGGCAAGCGCTCATAACTGTAGTCGGTACACGTTATTACTACCTGGCAGCTCGATTTCATCGTATCTGGCCACCAAAATGATTCTCGTCATTTTTTGGCGAAACACCGAATTACTTGACAAATGAACCTTATTTAGAGATAAATACTATTATAGGGACGACTGATAGCCGGAGTTTGAACAATTTCGAGTTTTCGCATTCTTGCCCCCTATTTACGACCTCGTTTGATCCTTGGAGACATTCGCTCTTAGTTTGTTGTAAATTGAGAAGTATCTGTTCTGTAACATATACTATGGTGTCTAGTATCTAAGTTAGTTGTTGCGAAAATTTTTTATGAATGGTTTGTAGAAGGCTTGTAAGCCAATTAAAAAAACACAGTGGCGTAAACAAACCCACTTGAAAGCCAATTTACCATAGGAAAAAATAAACCAGTCAACCTCGGGCTTGAAAATGCTGCCCGAGTCTTGCGACCTCGGGAAGCATTTTCAAGCCCGAAGTTGACCAGCTTACAGTTTTTCACTATATGGACTTCCCACCCGGCAAACCACACGAGCACGTTAACATATACATGTTAAAGATAAAAATACAACAAGAATAACGATAAAAACGACAAGAAAAAGATTAATACATGCAAATAGCACGACTCAACTACCACAGGAATGACCACTCTATTTTCAATGAGCTTTTTTGTTGAGCATGGGCGGAATTAATAGATCTGTCTGTCACGGTCGGTCGCAAAATCTCGTTTGATTTCGCGAATATGTGCAAGTTTAAGCGCTCTCATTAACTACAGCCTTATTTCCCCAGAACAAAAGTCATATCAGTTAAAAGCCCTATTGTAAAGGGGTTTGACCCATAAGTTTAATTTTATTTGTGATAAAGGTAGGAGGGTAAAATTGTTTTTTCAAGCAAAGAAGTAATTTCCATAAAGCCTGAACATGGGGGGATCTTTCAGATCTCGCAAAATGTCAGATTTCTTTTCAAATGTCATAGAAATTACAGTGCAAAACCTGGAAAAGTTTTGAAATAAGCTGATTGCATGTGAATATCTTCTGGCTCTTTATTTAAGGCATCAAGTTTTCTTGAAAATTGCTAATTCCCAAGCCTAATTTGCTCACATCTGGCCCTGAAATCTAGTATCGCCATTTTCCGCCAAAACAAAAATCTATTCGAGAAATGAACCACAAAGCGATGAATAGTTCAGTATGGACTATCATTACATAACTCGGGCAGTCAGAGGGCCAATAACTAAAATCAACCAATCGAAATGCTCTATTGTCGGTCAATATTCTCTCAGTATTGGACCGGGCGCTGTCCCGAATGGTCCCGAATGATACCACTCTTGTGTCCCTTCGAACTTCAGTCGTATAATAAATCTCTTATTAACCAAGCTTGCTCGGGACCGTACTGGAAGAATATCAGCCCTCGGTCTTTTTTTTACGGACCGAGCACAGCGAGGTCCTTACTGTCAAGACCTCGAGCCGATATTCTCCCCGTACTGCCCTCGCGCTTGGTTAATAAGATATATATAGTAGCCGGAGTTTGAGCAAATTTCGCTTTTCACATTTTTGCCGCTAGTTTCCGATTTTGTTTGATTCTTGCTGACACTCACTCTTAGGTCGTGTTTGTTACTGCGAAGATCGCTCTCATAGTCAACAAACATCATGTTTTCATGGCATTCACCGATGGTAATTCTGCGGTAAAACGCTTGGAAACTGAAATCCAGCTTTCGTGCGCTCGGGAAAACTATAGTAAAACATTTAGGAAAACAAGCTATATACTAGCGTTTTCGTGGAGCAGGAAAACAATCCCAAACATCATGTTTTCATGGCATTCACCATTAGTTATTCTGTGGGAAGACGCTTGGGAATGTAGCGTTCACGCGCACGGGAAAACTTGAGAAAAACATTAAGGAAAACAGCTATTCATTGGTATTTTCCTGGTGCTGAATAACATGCGATGAACATCGTGCTTTTCTTCAGCTTTACTGAGAGCGAACAATGAATTTGCCGTCCGTTTCCAGATATCTGAAAGCGTTGGTATAATGTTAAATTTTTCAGTCATCCACTATTTCGAACCTTGATACCCCCAGTAAACAAAGCAGATGAGCAAGCGTGGTTGGAAATCAATTTGCCAAAGAATGCAGTACTTGAACAAGTGTTTGTTCGTTAGATCAGACGAACTTTGTAAGCCAGAAGTTTTGGGTAAAGGTGTCCAGGCCTTCCAACCTCTCTTCAAGACTTTGCACTCGGTGAAAATCATAATCTTTGAACACACTATCCAGCTCTAGTAAAAAGGAACTTTTTTGTCACGTGCAGCATTTCAATTTCAAAAACATGAACAGCCCACTTATCTTTGTACTGTGTACATTTAGGCTTCGAAGGTTCAAACCCAAACACTTCCTTGTGGTAACTTTTTTAGTTCAAAACCGGGTAGACTTACACATTGCTAGCTCTTCCGCTTCTCAAAATTGCAATTGAAGAGGTCAATGGAAAGTGCTACTGCCTCTGATTAAAATGAAAACACCTCTCATTACGTTTGCTAGCAAAATGTACATGTGTTAATGAAGCAACAGAAAGATAAACTAAATATATGCGTGATTTTCCACTTTCCTCGTGATCAAGAAACCCTGATAAAACACTTGCCCTTTTTATGAAATGCTACCTCCAAGAACTTTAGCTGTAGTTCCCAAGCTCTTTTCTAAAGGACTCGATAAAACAGTTGTTTGGTGGAAAACCTGTAAACTAGCTTCTAGCTAAGTGTTTCTCCACGTTCAAAACTGTTTATTATGTTTACTATCATTATAAAACAGACTCAGTCTAGGAATCATGATTACCCGTTAAGTACATGTTAAATTAAATTTATTTCCATTTCTTAGGTATTTCTTATGACCTCAAAATCTCTTTATTAACAGTGCAATCTCGTTAACTTCGGTTCTAGGCTCCTTCTTTGATTTCTTGCATCAAAAGAGTTTGTAAGGCTGCAATTTTTGTTAAAGCTGAGTCTGAGGTGTTTAAACTTAGGGGTCTTCGACAACCATAATATGGGATTGAAAGAAAGTGGCATTGTTGTTAGAGCATGTGAGTTGAACAGAGGCAAATTTACCCTGTCAAAGGTTATAGCATCACCCACAATACCTATAAACAATTGCTCAGCAGGAGGACAAATTTACTTATGGTGATTCCCTTGTTTTGCACTGCGCAACCTTTTCTGCGCATAACATTGCAACATCGAAGATGGCAGCCATTCTTCCCGCGAGCGTGAGAAGGACAAGGGCCGCTTTTGCAAAGCGAAAGCTTTTATTCGCAATAAGAATGCCAAAAATTGGCTGAAAGCTTCCTGGTCTGCTCTTAAGAAACAAGAAAATGAAAAGAATATGCATGATCCGGATGTCCCCAGTGGATTTCCACTTTGCAGCCGTCGAGTTGTAGAATTAAATGTCCTCACTGAGGTTTTCGATGGACGCTGTGAAGCCTGTGGGGCAGCTCTACGGCTCTCCGACTGCATATGAGAAACACTGTCTGGGCTAGGATCCTTACTCTACATATGCTGTTCAAACTCTGAATGTGGAGAGACAAATATCGGTCGAACAAACAAGACCAACCGTAGCACCGGAACAACGCGAGGGAGACCAATCTTTAGTGAAAGCAGGAAGCTCGCGGCAGGTTTGTTTACATTTAACGTTGAGAAAAATATGGTTTTCCAGCATCTATTTAAGATCTAGCCAATTTTTTGAAATGTTGAATGGACATATCTATAGGAATGCTACACGTAGGAATAGGTCCTACCCACGTAAACGAGTTGTTGTCATCCATTAATATACCATCACTTGGAGAGTCCACGCTGAAGGCTCGCGAGACGGAAGTAGGGCCCCAAATTAAAAAGTTGGCAAAGGAATTATGTCTGGAAAGTTTAGAAGGCGAAAGAAACCTGTGGAAAGATGATAATGAAAAGGGAAATGTGGAGATAGGAGCATCATATGACATAGGATGGCAAAAAAGGGGAAAAGCCCACAACAGCCTGACAGGTACACTGCAAATTCTACATCTGAAAGAATTGAAAAGGGCGCATTTGGATATGCATTTTCATACAAAGCTGCTATTTTTTTCCTCTGGATTGTTCTTTAGCTTACTGACAGTTCTGGTGTCAGCCAATAGTCAAAATTAATTAAACAAATGAATAAAATATTATATCCTCACTTTCACCACTAGGTGTTGGCGTCCATGGTTGGCCTAAAAACTGGCAAGGTGATTTGCTATGGTTCAAGGTCAAAAAGGTAATGTATATACATGTATTTTGTCTACTAGCACCTTGTTGTAAACAACAAGAGCTATGGTTTTTTTCAATTTGATCAAAAAAGTACAGAATCATTCGACATATGACCTCACCCATATTTGCCTCCTATTGAAAGTGTTACCCAGGACCTTTACTCACAATGTCTTTTGCAAAGGTGTGCAACATGTGAAACTGCCAGCAGACAGTCAAAAAAGCCTCACATACACAACTGCAGGCTCAACTGGGAAGGCTCGTCAAAAGCTATGGAAGCTGATGTTTGTGTTAATCTAGTCAAAAGGTAATTACTAACCAGGTATGTAAGAGTAAAAATAAAATATAAAATAACAATTATAATATAGTTGTTAACATGTTTAAATCATAGTTTATTGCTGCAAAGAGAGACTTGTGGAATCTGTTCTTATGATATCAGTGTTATAGTAATGACACTTGAGCCATAAACAGTGGAAAGTGTTACAATACCTTACACCCTTGGTAATAAGGATTCAAAATTTGACAAGAAAGCAAACATAAAAATGCACCTTCATTTTATAATATGAGTATGTTAAAAATGCAGAAAAGAAAATACTTTAGGATAATGCCTTGGTGTAGTTTGAATGCCCTCACTTTTTATGGCAAAAAAATTTATTTTTGTGGTTTTACTCTGCTTAACAGTTGTGGAGAAAAAAATGTAGTTGTATCTGTACATGTTGGGGATGATGACTCATCCACCATAAGCAAAGTGAGGAAAAATGTTGACCATGAGGTTGAAAAATGGTCAGACGTAGTCCATGCTGAAAGATCCTTTGGTAGCTCACTATACAGCATCAAGACCCAAAAGAAAGCCTGACAGATATGGTGATACAGTATTTCCAGCGATGCTTTGGTTACGCACTAAAGCAGAGTAAGGATGATGAAGAAGGTGTGCGAAATGGTGTGAAGTCTATTGTGCCCCATGCTTATGGTGACCATTCTTCCTGTGTCAACTGGTGTGGCTACTTAAAAAATTCTGCATCCTACAAACACAGAGGCCTTCCCCATGGCAAGGATCTGATGGACAAAAGCTTGAGGCAGTCCCTGGAAAAGATCCTAGAAGTAAGTACAGTGTACATGTATGGTGGCACAGCTCGCTCCTCACAAATTCCCTATTCCCACCATTTTACATGTAGTAGAGGAACACAACTCTTAGAAAATGGTGTTCATGCTTATGATTGTATTCTAATTAATAACTACAAGGGATAAAGTTATAAGTGTTAGGGGACTATCAATTTCTTTCTCAGTTTTACAAGCTTTCATGAGATACCAAATTTTAGTGAATAAAAATCATTTGTTTCTTCAATTTAGATTTATGCTTCAAATGCCAAGAAGCTAGCTGACCCCTTGGGTTGAACCAGGTAAATGAAGCACTCAACAACACTATAGGAAGCAAAGCTCCAAAGACCAGACACTATGGATCTAGCGAAAGCAATGACTTCCGGTGTTGCATATGCTGTTCGCCAAAAGAACTTAGACCAATCTAATGTTTCTCAGGTGAGCAGATATAATATTATGAGCATTTTGTACACTTCCCAATTTGTGAGATCTATAATTTGAACATTACACATTATCCACCATGTCCCGTGTTGTACTACCAGTACCTTGCATATCATAAGTCACAAAAAAAAACAAATCAGTAAAACTTCACAATATTATTACTTAGAATATGGTTTTCACTAAGACTGGTGAATTTCTCTTAGGCTTTTATGAAGACACAAGTATCTCCAGGTTCCATTTCTTTAAAGTTTGCAAAGAAAATGGACAAGAAAAACTCTAAGTTTGAAAGAGAAACAGAGAACAAGAGAGTACAAGAAGAAAAGAATTGAGAAGAAAGAGAAGCAGTTGAAAAAGACAAAACAGCTTGAGAACAGAGAAGGGCAACAGTATAGTTGTGGAATGGGCTTTCATGGACACAATGCTGCTCAGGAAATTCCAGTACCACCTGCAGCCTCAAAGATTGAGAAAGTATCATTGACCAAAGACTACCATCAAATCATATTTGATTTGGAAACATCTGGAAGGGGAAATTAGCTTTGCAGGGTGGCGGCAGCTAGTTTAGTAAAAATGTAACAACGTGAATATAATGATGTTTGTCTTAGCAGGGTATTTCTGAATTGCACATTAGAGAATAATTATGTTTAATGATGGAATTGTTTTTCTATTTTGCTAGATTGCTGAATACTCATCTTGATAATTTGCATCACATAGATTCCTTTGTTTTATCGTGCCTTGTTCTTAAAGTGCACCTAAACCCAAAAACTTTTTTTCGCTTAAGGGTATTTTTTGGAGTATTCCTTTGCAAAAACTTTTTGATTTGCTCAAATCTTCGACTTTCTCTGCCCAGTCAAAATGAGGAAAATCTGCCGCCATCTTGGCTCACGACCGAGTTTAAAGAGGAATGGTTCTAGCAGGTAATGTGACGTCAAATTAAGAACACGAACGTTTACATTTCACACATTTTCATTTTTTTGGGAAGGTTGTAGTTGATATTGTCCGAAAATATGCCGACTAAGTGTGTTGGACATAGGACTATGTAGCAATGTGCGAAATTTGCAAGAAGGTATCGCGCTTCATACATTCCTCCTACAGCACACCTAGTCGGCATATTTCGGACAATATCGACGACAACCTTCCCAAACAAGTGAAAATGTGTGAAATGCAGACTTTCATGTTCTCGAGTTGACGTCACATTACCCGCTATAGAACCATTCCTCTTTAAACTCCATTCTGAGCCAAGATGGCGGCCGATTTTCTGTATTTTGACTGGGCACAGAAAATTGAAGATTTGAGCAAATAAAAAAATTTTTGCATAGAAATACTCCAAAAAAAAACCCTTTTTTGTTACGCGAAAAAAAAATTTGGGGTTTAGGTGCCCTTTAAACAAAATAGGTGAGATGCAAATTAGCAGGACAGGTATTCAGAAATGGCTCCTATTTTTACTTTAGATATACCCTGCATAGATGCACTAAGCTTTTTTATTACACTTTTCTTTTTATTATCTTTATAAAGTAATAATTGGATTACAATATTGTAAAACAGGTAATGATGCTGAAATCCTACAAATTGCAGCAACAGATGATAAAGATGAGTTCTCTATTTATATCAAGCCCTGTAATGTAATATCACCAGAAGCATCTGCTGTGAACAGACTCACCTTCCAAAGAGGAATACTGTTTTATGATGGGAAGCCAATCACTGATGCCATTGCAACTGATGTGGCCCTTAAGACCTTCATTGAAAATTGAAAATCAAGAATGCCTTGCATTTTAGTTGTACACAATTGCAAATCCTTTGATGCCAGGTTCTTGGTGCAAGCAGCAGAGAAAGATGGAGTCATGGAGGACTTAGTCAAAACAGTTTCTGGCTTTACAGACTCTCTTCCAGCATTCAGGGAATTGCTTCCTGAAAGGAAATCCCATAGCCAAGAAAACCTTGTACAAGATCTTCTGTGTAAATCCTATGAAGCTCACAATGCTCTTGCAGATGTGCAAACACTCTACCAGCTATAGTGAACAAGTTTCTAAATGTCAAACTGATACAAAAGCACAGCTTCAAAGTTTCATGGGTGGCATCCTATCAAAAGCTCCTCGAGGAAAAGAAACTTCTGGTTAATACCCTGCAGCCATTAGTTAGAGAGAAGTACATTTCAGCCTCAATGGCCATTAAGTGTACAAGCTCAGGTTTGGGTCTCCCTCACCTACAAGTGGTATGCCAAAGAGGCAAGGAAGAAGGGGTGAAGCAAGTTCTGATGGAGAGGTTTGACAACAAACCCAGAGTCTCCTCAAACAAGCGGGTGCTGGCGCAAATATGTCAGTACCCTATAGATAATGCAAATTAAGATTGTGATTTGCGCAATTAATGTTTTGAAATAATTTTTGCACAGAAAATGTAGTAGTCAGAATGAGGACCAGTGAGACATTGAAGTGTGGTTCTCAGTGAACTATAAAAAGCAAATTTTAAAGTACAGTTTGTATTTTTCAGAGTATACTACATTCTACTGTATATATCACTTTTCGATATTTCATATTTCATATTTCCACCGTGAGTTTTGACTTATTAATTACGTGATTACTCATTGTATACATCGTTAGTTTTAAGGGCCTCACTGAAAACCGCTATGGCGAGCTGGGCTCCCTCTTTAAATATTTCTTAATTAAGAACTCCTATTAGAGTGATGGGTGAAGAATTCCCATTTTGCTGTGTATAGAAACCGAAAAACAAAACATACAAAGAATAGGAATCAATAGTCTTTTTTTCAAGTTTCTTTGTCAAGCCTTTATTGCCCCAAAGCAAAAAATATTGAACCCTAGCTCACTGGAATTAACAAAACGCCAGCGCAACAAAACAGTTTCAACTAAAGGTTTATAGCTTCAAAATCTCATCAAATCTTGACTTACCTCATATCTGTTATTTATGCAGGCTTTCTAAGTATGAATTTCTGTGTTGGCGATATCAAGAACATGAAAACAACCGAAAACAAGCTTAATATCTAGTGCATACTTCGAACACGATGGGCACCATTTTGTGTCTCGTCCCAGTCCTCACCGTGCAAATTCTCTATCCTGACTGTGATCTCAAAACCACGTCCACCTTTCACGGCAGTTTGTGAAAGTGTCACAAGCACGGTGACACCCGTTTTTTTTTTTTTTTTTTTTTGGTATTTGCTATGAATAGTCTAAGAAAGAACATATTTGAAGAAGGAAAAATTTTGGTTGTAGAACAATTTTTTTTTGGAAAATAGTTCCGTACTTGGTGTATTTTGGCCAAGGCGAGGACTTCAAGCTAACCACGAAACTGTCCGAAAAAGAGCAAAATCCCCACAACCAGGCCATCAAAAACAGCTAAAAAGAAGCAATGCTACTTATTTTGATAAAAAAAGCTTTAATTTTAAAGTAAAATTTTGTGTCTTTCAAGTTAGCAAGGCTAAATTCTGTATAAAGGTGATTTTGTTTCGAATTTTTAATGCACAACCAGTAAAAATACTCCATTTTAAGAGCCTGCTGACGCTTAAACAAGCACGTTGACCCCATTTTTTTATTGCATTTTTTTAATGTTTATTTCATGAATTACCCTAAGTCACTTTGAAGTCGACTTAAATCGCCTAAAGTTGCAATGTTCTTTTTGCCAATTTTGTTTAAGTCTCCTTAAGTCACCTTGAATTGCTCAAAGTCGCCCAAAGTTACGGCGACTTAAGACCCCAGAGTAGGCCTGAATTGGGAAACAAAATGTACGTGCTCACAAGTCTGGTGCTGAAAGTAAAGACAAAAAATTTATATCCGAGCCTGCAAATTGTCCGACCTACAATTCTGCAGACTTTCTTGTCTAAGTTTTTAATTTGGTTTATGACTTGTACCTCCATCACTGATCACACGAGTGTAACCTTATCCAATTTTTACATAGGTTACATAGGTTAAATTGACCACTCCCCATAAGGGCTTTTCAGGGTCAGCACCCACCCATCCCACCCCAGGGGAGGAAATCCACCACATAGTAGTCTCGTGCGTACCAAATTAACGTCTGCTACCCCTAACCCTGCAGGAGACGAGGCCTACGGTTTATTCGTCCTTATCCGAGAAGACTAGATTATCTATCCATTTCTTGTTCCAGAAAGGTAGCAAATTCCCCTTAGTTATTTTGAGACCATGAGTATTGATCCGGCCGGGGCTTGAACCCTCGACCTCTCGCACAACACAATCCGGCGCTCTTACCAATTGAGCAAACAACTCTGATAGGCCTTATAAGGGCAGAAGATGTCTTACAGCAGCAAGGCGTACGTCAGTAAGCATAAATGGAATACTGGAGAATTTGCAATTGCCAGCATTTATTTATGCTCCTGCGGAGAATGCTCTTCAGGAACGTTTTCTTTGGGCCATGAGATGTTTTTACAAGTAACATCGATTTTCGGCTATCTCTTCGTAGAAGAGATCAAAGAATATTTCTTGAATTCTGGGCGTAGAATTCTACCCTTACTCTCCCTCAGAAAAGAAATGGCATCAACATCTGGGACCTGGAACGAATTTAAAAAAGAGATTGACTCAATGAGATCCTGATATTAACAGGCTGGACTGAATTGCCAAACAACATGACATCGTCTGTGCCAACGCTAGGAGTCTATAAAACAAGTGCGTTGCTGATGACAAGATGGTGAAAGCTGTCAGCAACTTGGCGGGCAAGACGACCTTGATGGAGCAAATAGCAAAGAAAATTATTCAAGCTAAAAAACCACTCAGGTTGTAAAACGAGCAATCAACCCATAATTAATAAACCTCGTTATTAAACATTCTCAAAAATGTAACTATACTAAATCGTCAAACGTGTATTCCACCAATGGCAACGTGAATATCACGTTCCTTAGCACACTCGAACGTAGTTCGAGCTTTAAAACTTCAATCTCTCATGCACGATTCTTTTAAAAAACCGTAAACATAAAATCGAAGCATTGTTTCTTTATCTTACTAATTACTTAACGTATCTACATTGCTCATGTCTACATCTTCGTCCAAAGGCAATCGTGCATATCCATAAGGATACGAAATGAAAGTCTCTCTGTTCGCTACCCGCTTGTTAAAGACCCGCAGTCCGTATCGTTTGACCAGTTTCACAGTTTTGACTTCTTTACTGGAGGCTTCTCTGATAAAGCGTGACTACATCTCAATTACGTCTCTCATCTGCAAGAGGGCGCTTAATTTCGTCCCAGACATTTATAAGCGCGACCTCCTAGTTCAGTAAGTTTCCTTGGCTTCCCGCTTCTCTTTTTTTCCGCCGATTTCTATTCTGACTGAGAGTGCCTCCTCCTGATATTCTCAGGCCTTGTCATATTTACCAAGTGATCTGCACAATGTTCTTAGGTTTCCGTCTCTTGTTGCCTCTCCTTCTTTATCGCCGATAGTTTAGACGAAATACGAACACATGGTATGTTCAGGAGAGGGTTGTTCACCGGTTGAAACAGTTCGTGTGTAGCTGTGATTTGTTGGGCTGTGGATTTGTTGAGGCGTTCCCCAAACTTGCCCCAGAAGGAGTTTAACATTAATAAAGCCACCGACGGTTTTACGACCTGGGTTCTTCTGAATCTGCTCAGAAACTAACTTGATTTTCTCCCGCTCCTTATACTCTCGCACCTACCGGGCCTGGATCGGAATTCTCGCATTGTCACCCACGATGGTCAACGGCTAGCCTCTTAATTAATTTTCAGCCAGGTGTTGACACAATTGGCAAAACGTCTCTTGACTCTTTATTTTTTGGGAAAGTGGCACACCTCGTGAATTCTTACCATAGGCGAGTTCCCAAAGTTCTCCTATGGTGCGGTCGGGATGTTCACAAGCCTTCACCGCGATCTGGAAAGCATCTAGGACATCCCTGCCAAACGCAACCATAAAACTCGTGAATGGTACGTGTACAAGTATCATATCTATCAATGTACATAACGAGTTGAACTGTTATGCCATCCCTCCCCCCCTTTTCAGGAATTCAATTACCATAACTTATCCAGTGCTTCCCAATAAAGATAATGGCGTAATCTTTCATTCTTGTAAGCTTTGTAGTGGAATTGCTGAACTGCAGAAACTCGGCCATTCGAAAAGATAATTTAAGAGCTCTACTCCTAAGAACTCCAGGTCCAGCCATTCCTAGTTAAATTTTTTCTAACAAAATTGAAAAATTATGCTCAAAAGAACACAGTAACATAAACCACACTCTATACTTGTGATTACCCTTTTAGCTTTGCCAATTTCGTTACTTGTATAGAAACCAAATCAAGGAGTTACCACCTAGAGTTTTCAATGACAGCTCCGGGTAGACTCGCCTGTACATAACAAACTCAGGCGTTAATATCTGACCAAGTGGAGTCCAATTCGGTCTGTAATCATACGATTGATCAAAAAAATAGGACAACCGCGAAGCAAGAGGTCCGGTTACCAATTGATCAAAACTATGACAAAAATCGAGAAAGTAACTAGACATCGCTCATAGATTTTCGTAAAAAAAAAAAACAATTAACTCGGCGAAGTCCGCAACAACACCTTATCGTTCTTTTGTGCTTAAGAAATTGCTGGCTAGTAGCAGCCGCACTAAGTTACTCGGAAGCCAAATAGCGCTATTTAACTTTGATAATGAAAGTATGCTATGGTCTCTTTAAATCTCATCAGGGCTAAAAAAAAAACTTAGGTTTAGTAAACCAGAGAAGACATTAGATTAAGGATATATCCTTCTCGTAGTGACTTGGATGACAACCAAATAGAGGAGCTACCACCTGGAGTCAGCCATTCGAAGAGATGTATTGCAGAATTTTAAATTTTCTTTGGCCAAACAGAAACTGGGACAACAAAAATACATAGATGATAAAATTGATGTTTAACCTAAATTTAGGATATATCCACTATCTACAGACTTGAGACAACTTGATGAAGGAGCCATTACTTGAATTCTTCCCAAATACAGCGATTATCAGTCATTTGCCATAAATCTATCAACAACAGCTTCCGTTTGGTACGAAGAAATGCTCAGATATTTGTCCATTTTCTGTTCTAAAAAATGGAGAGCGAGGCTAGAGGGAAACTGCAAACGACAAGGCATTCGCGCAATATTAAAGATCGTATTTAGTACGACCAGAAGGCACTCTCAACCCAGCTAGACAGTACAGTGCAGTTTAGAGGAGTCACTGTGAATGTGGTAAAATTTAGATTAGTGAAACAAGAAGACCTATGCAGAAGAGAATGAGAGAACACGAAAGAGCTATATGTTTAACCCGTACCGAGACCTCCGCCGTTATTAAGCATGCCAACAAGACCGGCCACCGTTTGCCTCGAAGAAATGCTCCGATATTTGTCCGTTATCTGTTTTGCAAAATTAAGAGAGCGAGGCTTGAGAGAAACTGTGAGCTTCAAGGGAAAAAATAATAAAAGGACAAACACTCAGTCTTATTTTTAGGTCAAACGGGAATATTGTGTTCATTCTCCTTCAAATATTTCATTAAGTACGTTTAATAAGTCATTTAGAAACTTATTGACGAGAAGGAAAGTTAATTTAAGAGTATTTAAGCTCAGGGGTCTTCGAAAGGGATAATACGTGATTAAAAGAGAGCGGAATGACTTTTGGAGCGTGTGAGTTAATCAGAGGAGAGTATCTTTTTTCATTAGTTACAGGTGACTTGAATAAGATATCTTAACCATCACTGGTGACCAATTCCGCCCTCTTAGAGCACCTACTTCATTTGCATTTGCGAACACATCTTCATGACTGGTAACAATAAAGTAATGTTAGAAGAACTTTCATTAATAACACAATCAAGAAACTGCGTGGAGATTTATTTGGTCCATCTATCACACTGCAAGAGTTGCAAGTTACAAAAAAAACATCTGCGTCTTAAAAATGTGTCTGCTTCACGACACATTTTTAAGCGACTAATACAGATCCTATCACACGCTTATTTGGCAGGATTCGAAATCCCATTGCCATTGTTACCAATCCCACTACTTTAAAAAGAAAAGGGGTTGGAGGAACACAATTTCCGTTATATCAATCAAGTTTATTCAACCCATATGATCACCCAGTCCAAGGTAATATTATCAGTCCCAATAAAAATTAAAAAAAGAATTGTTGAGAAAGACAAATTGACCTTAATCTTAAAATCACGGTGTTGTATTTTATCAATCGTAACTAATCCCACTGTCTCAAAAGAAGTTAGCGGATCCCCTTTCATGTCATTTTTCCCCTAACAAAAGCAATCAAAATAAAAAATAGTCTACTTGGATTTCTCGGCATACAAGGTATGCATATGCTGTACTGAAGAAAATGGGGCATTCGAAAAAATGATTTAAGAATTGTTTCTTCGAGCTCCCAGGGTCTTCATAAAATGTTTTAAATGATTATAAGAGTACTACAGTACTCTTTTCTCAGTCCGACACCATGGGTAACTGTTTTTCCAAGCTCCTTGTTTTGCTCTTGTCCCTTACGAAAATAGATAAATCTCAGCCCCCCTCGCCCCAGTGCCTATTTATTTTCTTAGGACACTCCATATTCCTATAGTAATATCTGCGTGAGACAAAAGCCGATGGCGATGTGATTATAATTTATGACCTAAATCATTAGAGCTAATACAAATCAAGCCTTAGACATAACTGGTTTACAACATCACGTACAACACATCATAGACCATAACTTTCTAAACGTATCAAGCGTGCAGATATTTTCCGTAGTTTCAAGAAATACTCAGTCAGACATCTTTAGCAGAGCAGAAGATAAGCCATCCTAAGGAGGAAAAACGCAGCTCTCCCCTTTTCTCCAGAGGGAAAAGCTAAGCAATAACATAAAGGGACTTCATGACACTTTTCAGTTAAATGGTATTTTAAACCCATTCTTAGTATAGTTTATCTATAACTCAATTTAAACAAAAAATATTTGAAAAGGACAAATAACATAGACTCACACTAAGATTGCCTTTCTTGACACGTCAGTAACGAAGGAACCAGACAGACGCCTGAACACCATGCAGTGTCTACAGAAAACCAAATCACACGGACTAGTGCTTACCGTATGATGCACACCACCCTTGATCAGTAGAGCCCTGTGTTGTTTGACCGGGCGAAGCGCCTTGTGACAAAACCGTCAATCCTCTCCGAGGATAAGGAACATTTTCTCTCTTCCCTGAGCGGAGAGCCCGTTAGTTTATCTAGCCCAATTTAAAGAAAAAATGGTCAAAGGGTAAATAACATAGACTCACTGTAGGATTCATAATTATCCATTAAGGAGCGTTCTTAGGTTCTGTTTTGTCCATTTCTTAGGTACTTAAATGGAAATCAAATCAAGAAGCTACCAGCTGGAGTCTTCAATAACGACTCCGAGTTGACTGAACTGTAAGTAAGACATTCATAAGGTAAAAATTTGATGTATCGTTTAGGATATATAGGATATTTTAACAGAAATATGATTTCAAATAGGTCAGCGGAACACCTTTTTATAGGGTTTTTCCACTAACATAAGCCATCATGAGAGATAACAATCGATTTGGACTTTTTGCATACAATGAATGCATATCCTGAATTGAAAATAATGGGCCATTCGACAAGATGATTCAAAAACAGTTTCTCCGAACTTCGAGGGACTTTATAAACCCTTTTAAATAATGTGTAGACGTACTGCAGTACTCTTTTCTCAGTCCGACACCAGGGGTAACTTTTCTCCCCATTTCTTGGTTTCGCTCTTTTCCGGTGCGAAAATCTCAGCCCCCTGAACCCAGTGCCTAGTTATTTTCTTAGGACACTCCATATCCCTTTAGCAATATCTGCGTGACATAAAAACCGATGACAATGTCACTATAATCTGTGAATTAAAATATTAGAGCTAGTACAAATCAAGCGTTGGACATTACTGATTTACAAAATCACTTGACCAATCGTCTTGCTTCATTGTCAACTAGACTGGCAAGACTTTCCACAAACGGCCGACTGAACACAAGAATCAAAACAGTTATGCTGATGTGAATAGCCGCATAAATATTAGTAATAATAATCTACTTATTGATTGGGTCGCTGTTCCATGACAAGAGCACCTTGTAATTTCATGAAAGCTGGCTCTGATTAGTTTTAAAAATCTAGATGAAATGTTACATTTGTAGCACTCTCTCGACTTTACTATTTAAGCACAGATCTCTACAACAATAATCAGGCTTGAAAGGCTGGGAAATTTATCATTCCCAAGACTTGAAATTATAATAGGGCCTCCAATGGAGTTCTGATTGGTTTAAAGCTAAGGTCAAACCTTAAACTCTTGGCACATCCTTGACGCAGGTCCTTACATGACAATCAGATAGCAGAGCTAGCACCCGGAGCCTTCCATACGAACTTCAAGTTGATAAATCTGTAAGTTAAAAACTCAAGGATTTAAAGAATAGCTTGATAATTCTTTTTTTAATCTGCCCGCCAATTGCTTGCCTTTTCGCTATTTGCAAATTTCAAGCACAAATTTCTGCTGGCTAAAATGGCCCTTTTTTCATGGCAAACAAAAGGAGGCCAGGGATGTTTACATAGTAATTAACAAACCATTGCACTCTCTAAAGAAACAACCTTACTATTTAGGCATAGATCTTTAAGAAAATAATCAGGCTTGATAGGCTGGGGAATTATCATTCTCGAAAGCAGGGAATAAAAAGTTTTATCCACTAAATTAAAATGCATGCAGTTGAAAGACTACATATCACCATGCACTTAGTGGTAAGAAATGAGAAGCTGCGCTTTCGACTAGCGAAATTTACTGCTTGATTTTTAAATAGAGCGATTCATCGTACAGTGGTAGGTGTAGTTGGGCTTCTCGTTTTTGTGGCATAAACCACTTGCAGTTGGTTGGCATTTTTTTCAGTGTCAAGTACTCGAGATTAAGTGCACCACACCATACTTTTAGTTGTCCTCAGTGTTGAGACTAAGGAATTCATTGAGCTTAGGCTGGCTTAGAGAGTGTCAGTAAAGACCAACTCAATAATATTGACCTTTTTATGGCCTATTTTATGTCTTGGATGTAATTATATATTATTACTCTGATAATTTACCATTTGTGGAAAACATGAATGACTCTGTAGGAGGTTACATAATAACAAGATTGTGAAGCTACCTGGTGACGTGTTTACTTCACTGGTTGAGCTGCAGAAGCTGTAAGTGAGGATTCTTACTTTATATTTATTTTCACTTGAAAGGATAACATTTTTCCTGGAAAGTTTTTGGGTAAAGTGTTTATTGTTCTTTGTTAGGTCCTCAGCGAGTTTCTTTCCCTTTCCAAAAGTGCGGAAAAAAAGATTGTAAATACGAGAAAATGTTACGTCATGGCAACAATGCTGAAGATGTACGACTTTATTCTTAAATCCAGGAAAATATTCCTGTAGGGATTGGGTAACAATCAGATTGTAGAAAATGTCTTTCTTTTTTAAATTTGAAATTGCAATTTTCCTCCTCCCTTTTGTATACTTTTTGTATTCACGCGCAGCGCGCGTGATTTTACAAATTAGTTAATCAGGTCAAAGAACTTTAACCTTGACACTGGAAAATTGATGTGGACTATTTTTCTCGCGCATGTTTGGTTGTTTTGTTTTTATGGATTTGTTTACTGTTTTTGAGTTTTCGTTCAAGGCAATTTGTTATCCCTCAGTTTGGAATTCTAAGAAGTTTCTCTATTTTTATTTAATCGGAATGTTGTGGTTACTTTAACACACGTTTATTTAATACATATTTCTGCGGAGTCTCGACCCAAGCCTCTTGCTTCGTCAGTGGATTTTTTACAGAGATAATGGGTGTACCTTTCGAGGTGTTTAACAGCACCAAATTTATCCAAATGTTAGTTAACAATAATTTTATGAGAGCAAGTCGAATGTGAGATGATGAATAACCAACAAAGTGCAAAGCCCCGGGTTGTTGATAAAAATCTCACACTTTGACAACGAATGAAACAAAGAAGCCACTTCCTGTCCAAATGGAGCACAGTTCCAATAGCTTCAGCTCAAGTTCTCCAGCACTTTTCTAGTAGAGTGTTTGATTTAGTGCTAACTGCTGGAATTCCCCTTTCCCAGTACACAGATAGACAAAACTCAGACACCTGCTCTCCCCTTTACCCCTTTATGACCTAGCACAGCCCTTTACTATCTTTTTGACACAAAGAACATTGACGACACCACAAAACTTCATGAAATAAACCTATAAAGCGGGTAGAGACGTAGCCCTGAGGAAAATTGCCTCGCAACATCTTGTTTTGGTATCATACATCAGCAAGACCGGTTAAAACCGGTACGATTAGCAAAATTGAATAGAAACGAGTAGGAAGAGTCAATACAGTTTTGGGAACGATTATGTAGCTAAAAAATTGCTACCCTATAAACACCATTGGGTTTCTGTTCTATGTTAACCCTCGACACTCACTACTTTAACCACAAATTGACTCTGAACCAGAAATACTAACTTAAAACAGACCGTAAATTCAGAGTAAACTTCATTTTGTAGGTACTTACAGGACAATGAGATAGCAGAGCTACCAGCTGGACTCTTTAGTAACAACAGGAAGTTGACTGAACTGTAAGTAAGATATTCATGTTCCCGCTAAGTGACTGACTGTACGCCCTTTGCCAAATTTGTACTAAAATAGACTTTGTTATTAATAGCAAGCAAAGGGGGGTCTGGGATAATTAAAAAATGGAAGCATTAAACAAAGAATTAGCCATTGTTCCGTCCAACAGAGGACCAAAGAGCCAATACCTCTGGAGGAAGGACCGTATTAATGGCACAATTTGATCTAAAATAAGAAAAAACAAAAAAACAACAAGAACAAAAAAGCAGGGTCTTAATAACCCATACAGCAAGCATTACATACAAATAACACTTATGGAAAAACAAACTAGCGTTCACCTTATGGAAAATGAAGGTTGAATTCTTGGAAAACGCTGCATTTTACAAGGGTTTACCTGTGTTTTGCTAACGGAAAACCGGACGTTCTCTGTGTGTTTTCGCATCGGTAAATCCCAGTATTCGTTTAGTTATTCGCTAGTTTTTCTTCGCCGAAAACAATTCATTTTCCGGCATTAACCGTTCGGTTAACGCATGGCAAACAGTTTGTTTTCGTTTTGTTCATTGGCATTTCTCGAGTGAACAACAACGTATGCACCTCAATTAACGCTTGAAAATACGCATTCTCCGGGAAGGTTAATGTGTATAAATAGAGGAAAACGTAATGTTTTCCTGAGTTTGCTTTTCGTGTAACGTACAGAAAATGTCATGTTTTCTTCAGTTCGCAACCATTTTTTACCCGGTGAACGAGATGTTCAAAAGAGTTTTGTGGTCGAACGCATGCATTTTCCAACATTTTTCCACGATGGTGAATTCGAGAAAATTAGTTTAAACGCATTTTTCGGCGTTTTACCATTTACATGTATTGCTGATCGGTTAACGTTTGGAAAATACTAGGAATTCTGCCATTCACAGCCGTTTTGCGTTCGGTTAATCGCTGTTCGACCCAATTAGTGCAAGTGACCCGATGAGCTCAATTTCCTCAAATGATCCAAACGGCTCAAATGACTGATTTTCCTGAAATGACCTAATCGGGGTCAATCTCCTAGATTAGACAAGATATCTACTGGCGTTTTCATGAAGCAGGATTAAGAGCAGGAAATAATGATCACGATTGACGAACGTCTTATTTTCAGGGCGTTGACCGTAATCATTTTCCGAAAAAAAAACACTTTAAAATTGCATTGCTCAGACGCGTTGGAAAACAGCAGAAAAACGTTCCGGAAAAGGAACTATTCATTAGCGTTTCTATGAAGCAAGAAAACAATCGACGAACATCGTGTGTTCTTGCCATTCATCATCAGTAATTCTGTGTGAAAACGGTTAGAAGATGCAGCACTCGTGCGCTCACGAAAACTTCAGAAAATCGTACAGGAAAACAATGCAAGCTGTTCACGAGCCTTTCAATGGGGAAGAAAAGAATAGACGAAGAACACGTCTTCATGGCCTAATCATAGTCGTTAGTAATTCTTTTCGAAACCACTTGGCAAATGCAGCGTTTGCACGCTTAGGAAAACAACAGAAAAACGCTCAGGAAAACAAGCAATACACTCGCGTTCTCGTGGAGCAGGAAAACAATCGACAAACACCATGTTTTCATGGCATTCACTATTAGTTATTCTGTGACAAAACGCTTGGCAAGTGCAGCTTCCGTGTGCTTAAGAAAACTATAGAAAAATGTTCATCAGCGTTCTCGTGGAGCCGGAAAACAATCAACAACTATCATCAAAGTCTGTGAATATATGAAAGTCATATATTTTAAATGTGGTTAAAGAGCGAGTATGAGAGCGATCTTTGCAGTAATGAACTCTACTTATGCGTTTATTCATCATTTCACGGACCAATTCGTATTGTCTGACCGGGCGAAGCGCCTTGTGACAAAACCGTCAATCATCTCCGAGGATAAGGAACATTTTCTCTCTTCCCTGAGCAGAGAACCCGTTAGTTTATCTAGCCCAATTTAAACAGAAAATGGTCAAAAGGGTAAATAACATAGACTCACTGTAGGAATCATAATTATCCATTAAGGAGCGTTCTTAGGTTCAGTTTTGTCCGTTTCTTAGGTACTTAAACGGAAATCAAATCAAGAAGCTACCAGCTGGAGTCTTCAATAACGACTCCGAATTGACTGAACTGTAAGTAAGACATTCATAAGGTAAAAAAATTAATGGATTATTTAGGATATATAGGATATATTAACAGAAATATGATTTCAAATAGGTCAGCGGAACACCTTTTTATGGGGTTTTTCCACTAACATAAGCAATCATGAGAGATAATAATCGATTTGGACTTTTTGCATACAATGAATGCATATCCTGAATTGAAAATAATGGGCCATACGACAAGATGATTCAAAAACTGTTTCTCCGAACTTCGAGGGACTTTATAAACCCTTTTAAATAATGTGTAGACGTACTGCAGTACTCTGTTCTCAGTCCAACACCAGGGGTAACTTTTCTCCCCATTTCTTGGTTTCGCTCTTTTCTGGTGCGAAAATATCAGCCCCCTGAACCCAGTGCCTATTTATTTTCTTAGGACACTCCATATCCCTTTAGCAATATCTGCGTGACATAGAAACCGATGACAATGTTACTATAATCTGCGAATTAAAATATTAGAGCTAGTACAAATCAAGCTTTAGACATTACTGATTTACAAGATAACTTGTCCAATCGTCTTGCTTCCTTGTCAACTAGACTGACAAGACGTTCAACAGACGACCGACTGAACACAAGAATCAAAACAGTTTTGCTGATGTGAATAGCCGCATAAATATTCGTAATAATAATCTACTTATTGATTGGGTCGCTGTTCCATGACAAGAGCACCTTGTAATTTCATTGCAAGCTGGCTCTGATTAGTTTTAAAAATCTAGATGAAATGTTACATTCGTAGCACTCTCTCGACCTTACTACTTAAGCATAGACCTCTACAACAATAATCAGGCTTGAAAGGCTGGGAAATTTATCATTCCCAAGACTTGAAATTAAAATAGGGCCTCCAATGGAGTTCTGATTGGTTTAAAGCCAGGGTCAAACCTTAAACTCTTGGCACATCCTTGACGCAGGTCCTTACATGACAATCAGATAGCAGAGCTAGCACCCGGAGCCTTCCATACGAACTTCAAGTTGATAAATCTGTAAGTTAAAAACTCAAGGATTTAATGATTAGCTTGATAATTCTTTTTTTAATCTGTCCGCCAGTTGCCTGCCTTTTCGCTATTTGCAAATTTCAAGCACAAATTTCTTCTGGCTAAAATGGCTCTTTTTTCATGGCAAACAAAAGGAGGCCAGGGATGTTTACATAGTAATTAACAAACCATTGCACTCTCGAAAGAAACCAACTTTACTATTTAAGCATAGATCTTTAAAAAAATAACCAGGCTTGATAGGCTGGGGAATTATCATTCTCCAAAGCAGGCAATAAAAAGTTTGATCCACTAAATTAAAATGCATACAGTTGAAAGACTACATATCCCCTTGCACTTTGTGGTAAGAAATGAGTTGCTGCGCTTTTCAGTGGCGAAATGTACTGCATGATATTCAAATAGAGCGAACCATCGTACAGAGGTAGGTGTAGTTGGGCTTCTCGCTTTTGTGGCATAAACCACTTGTAGTTGGTTGGCATTTTTTTCAGTGTCAAGTACTCGAGATTAAGTGCACCAGACCATACTTGTGATTGTCCTCAGTGTTGAGACTAAGGAATTCATTGAGCTTAGGCTGGCTTAGAGAGTGTCAGTTAAAACCAGCTCAATAATATTGACCTTTTTATGGCCTATTTTATGTCTTGGATGTAATTATATATTATTACTCTGATAATGTACCATTTGTGGAAAACATGAATGACTCTGTAGGAGGTTAAGTAATAACAAGATTGTGACGTTACCTGGTGACGTGTTTACTTCACTGGTTGAGCTTCAGAAGCTGTAAGTGAGGATTCTTACTTTATATTTATTTTCACTTGAAAGGGTAACATTTTTCCTGGAGAATTTTTGCGTAAAGGGTTTGTTGTTCTTTGTTAGATCCTCAGCGAGTTTGTTTCCCTTTCCAAAAGTGCGAAAAAAAAAATTGTAAATACGAGAAAATGTTACGTCATGGCAACAATGCTGAAGATGTACGACTTTATTCTTAAATCCAGGAAAATATTCCTGAAGGGATTGGGTAACAATCAGATTGTAGAAAGTGTCTTTCTTTTTTAAATTTGAAATTGCAATTTTCCTCCTCCCTTTTGTATACTTTTTGTATTCACGCGCAGCGCGCGTGATTTTACAAATGAGTCAATCAGGTCAATCGACGTGGACAATTTTTCTCGCGCACGTTTGGTTGTTTTGCTTTTATGGATTTGTTTACTGTTTTTGACTTTGCGTTCAAGGCAATCTGTTATCCCTCAGTTTGGAATTCTAAGAAGTTTCTAAATTTTTATTTAATCAGAATGTCGTGGTTACTTTAACACACGTTTATTTAATACATATTTCTGCGGAGTTTCGACCCAAGCCTCTTGCTTCGTCAGAGGATTTTTTACAGAGATAATGGGGGTACCTTTCGGGGTGTTTAATGACAGCACCAAAACTATCCAAATCCTAGTTAACAATTATTTTATGAGAGCAAGTCGAAAGTTAGATGATGAATAACCAACAAAGTGCATAGCCCCGAGTTGTTGATAAAAATCTCACACTTTGACAACGAATGAAAGAAAGAAGCCACTTCCTTTCCAAATGGAGCACAGTTCCAATAGCTTTAGCTCAAGTTCTCCAGCACTTTTCTAGTAAGATTGTTTGATCTAGTGCTAACTGCTGGAATTCCCCTTTCCCAGTACACAGATAGACAAAACTCAGACACCTGCTCTCCCCTTTACCCGTTTATGACCTAGGACAGCCCTTTAGTATCTTTTTGACACAAAGAACATTGACGACACCACAAAGTTTCATAAAATAAACTTGTAAAGCGGGTAAAAACCTAGCCCTAAGGAAAATTGCTTCGTAACATCTTGTTCTGGTATCATACATCAGTAAGACCAGTAAAAACCGGTACGATTAGCAAAATTGAATAGAAACGAGTAGCAAGAGTCAAAATAGTTTTGCGAACGAGTATGTAGCTAAAAAATTGCTACCCTATAAACACCATTGGGTTTCTGTTCTATGTTAACCTTCGACACTCACTACTTTAACCACAAACTGACTCTGAACCTGAAATATTAACTTAAAACAGACCGTAAATTCAGGGTAAACTTCATTTTGTAGGTACTTAAAGGACAATGAGATAGCAGAGCTACCAGCTGGACTCTTTAGTAACAACAGGAAGTTGACTGAACTGTAAGTAAAATATTTATGTTCCCGCTAAGTGACTGACTGTACGCCCTTTGCCAAATTTGTACTAAAATAGACTGTTATTAATAGCAAGCAAAAGCGGGTCTGGGATAGTTAAAAAATGGAAGCATTAAACAAAGAATTAGCCATTGTTCCGTCCAACAGAGGACCAAAGAGCCAATACCTCTAGAGGAAGGACCATATAATGGCACAATTTGATCTAAATTAAGAAAAAACAACCAAAAAAAAAACAACAAGAACAAAAAAGCAGGGTCTTAATATCCCATACAGCAAGCATTACATACAAATAACACATATGGAAAAACAAACTAGCGTTCACCTTATGTAAAATGAAGGTTGAATTCACGGAAAACGCTGCATTTTGCTAACGTTTACCTGTGTTTTGCTAACGGAAAACCGGACGTTCTCTGTGTGTTTTCGCATCGGTAAATCCCAGTATTCGTTTAGTTATTCGTCAGTTTTTCTTCGCCGAAAACAATTCATTTTCCGGTATTAACCGTTCGGTTAACGTATGGCAAACAGTTTGTTTTCGTTTTGTTCATTGGCATTTCTCGAGTGACCAACAACGTATTCACCTGAATCAACGGTTGAAAATACGTATTTTCCAGGAAGGTTAATGTGTATAAATAGAGGAAAACGTAATGTTTTCCTGGGTTTGCCGTTCGTGTAACGTACAGAAAATGTCATGTTTTCTTCAGTTCGCAACCATTTTTCACCGGGTGAACGAAATGTTCAAAAGAGTTTTGTGGTCGAACGCATGCATTTTCCAACATTATTCCACGATGGTGAATTCAAGAAAATTAGTTGAAACGCATTTTTCGGCGTTTTACCATTTACATGTATTGCTGATCTGTTAACGTTTGGAAAATACCATGTATTCTGCCATTCACAGCCGTTTTGCGTTCGGTTAATCGCTGTTCGACCCAATTAGTGCAAGTGACCCGATAAGCTCAATTTCCTCAAATGATCCAAACGGCTCAAATGACCGATTTGCCTGAAATGACCTAATCGGGGTCAATCTCCTAGATTAGACAAGATATCTACTGGCATTTTCAAGGAGCAGGATTAAGAACAGGAAATAATGATCACGATTGACGAACGTCTTATATTCAGGGCGTTGACTGTCATCATTTTCCAGAAAAAATGTTTTAAAAATGCATTGCTCAGACGCGTTGGAAAACAGGAGAAAAACGTTCCGGAAAAGGAACTATTCATTAGCGTTTCTATGAAGCAAGAAAACAATCGACGAACATCGTGTGTTCTTGCCATTCATCATTAGTAATTCTGTGTGAAAACGGTTAGAAGATGCAGCACTCGTGCGCTCACGAAAACTTCAGAAAATCGTGCAGGAAAACAATACAAGCTGTTTACGAGCCTTTCAATGGGGCAAGAAAAGAATAGACGAAGAACACGTCTTCATGGCCTAATCATAGTCGTTAGTAATTCTGTTAGAAAACACTTGGCAATTGCAGCGTTTGCACGCTTAGGAAAACAACAGAAAAACGCTCAGGAAAACAAGCAATACACTCGCGTTTTCGTGGAGCAGGAAAACAATCGACAAACACCATGTTTTCATGGCATTCACTATTAGTTATTCTGTGACAAAACGCTTGGCAAGTGCAGCTTCCGCGTGCTTAAGAAAACTATAGAAAAATGTTCATCAGCGTTCTCGTGGAGCCGGAAAACAATCAACAACTATCATCAACGTCTGTGAATATATGAAAGTCATATATTTAAACTGTGGTTAAAGAGCGAGTATGAGAGCGATCTTTGCAATAATAAACTCTACTTAAGCGTTGATTCATCTTTTCACGGGTATATTACGAACCAACCTAATGACCAGCTCTCAGTTGGCTTCTTAGCCCATTTGGTAGAGCACTGCACCAGTATCGCAGAGATCATGGGTTCGTATCCCGAAGAGGCCTGAAATTTTTACAGCCCCTTACCACTTCAGCCGCGGTAACGAACACCACGGTGGTGTTCGTTACCGCGAAGATCGTTCTGATACTCGTTCTTTAACCGAAGTACAAATATATGACTTTCATATATTCACAAACGTTGATTCATCAATTGACGGGTTTATTACGAGCCAACCTAATGACCAGCTCCCAGTTGGCTTGTTAACTCAGTTGGTAGAGCACGGCACCGGTGTCGCACAGATCATGGGTTCGAATCCCGTACAGGCCTGAATTTATTTCAGGCCTCATTTTTATTACCGCTTGATAGTGTGCGTCCATAAACTGATCAAGAACTCAGCGGTAAATTTCAAATTTTCAAAATTTCAAAATCGCCCAAACTTTGGCTATTAGTAGTCCATATTGAACTATTTATCGCTATGGGGTTGATTTGTCAAATGGTGTTTTCTTTCGGCAGAAAATGATGATACCCGATTTCAGGGCCAAGTATTGAAAAAATAGATTAAAAAAATAGCTTTTTCGAAGCTGACGGCTTGCCGTAATTATAAACCCAGAGGAGAACGACTTGCAATCAGCTTATTCTGCAATGTTTGCAGGTGTCATATTATAATTCCTATGACATTTGAAAAACAATAAGGTATTGAGTGAGACCTGAAAGGAAGCCCTCAGTTTTTCCATGGAAACAACTAGTAAACTTAAAAACATAATTTACCCTACTACCTTTATCACAAATCAAATGAAATGTTTTTGCTTAGAATGCAGAAGAAGTGGGATTTTAGCTGATATCGAGATAGTTTTCTTTTTCTGGGGAAATTAGGTTGTGCTATGTGAAAGTGTGTTCAAAATTGCAATTTTTGGGCAAATCAAACAAGAGGTTGCGTGACCGACGGTGACAGACAGCTCTATCATTCCAGCCCAAAGCCCCAAAGTCGATTAAAATATATCTTGTTGTTGTGGCGGAGTTTTGTTATTTATTACTTTTTTGAGAAAATACAGCAGCTAATGGAATGCTTGTTATATTACTAACTTGGATGATATTTTTATGTGAACAGTGTATAATTATGCAGCACATTTACAGTATTTTTTTAGGTGAATGATGCTGTTTTACAGGTACAAGGGTTAGTCAATTGATACCATTTCTATTTTAGAAGAGCCGCCAGCTGGAGATAATTTATTGTTTAAATAATCAAGATTTCATCACTGATCACTAGGGGCTATGCAATTCTTGATCTAAAAGCCTTGAAATGAACTATTTATCATTGTTGTTATGGTTGCTATTCATAAACAAGTTGCGATCCCAATTCAATTATAGGGAATTTTTCCCACAGCCTGTCTCACGCTATGCAACTCAGCAATGGCGTTTTCATGCTCCTTTCATAGAATAACTGGAGCAGGCTGCTCGTCTGATAGGTTAGATAAAAGCAAGAGTCTTGAAATTGTTACTTTACGCAATTTCTCAAAGGATATTTCGAATCATTGTTCTCACTGGTCATTTTCTGGAGTGAAAACGGAAAGTCAACTTATACTTGCTAGAGTGGGTGTTTTCCGCGAGGACGAGACGCAGAGTTTAGACACAATCTGCTCACACCACCGCCGTGAACTCGGACTTGGCTAACGGTAAAACTTTTCCAAGTGCTGTGTGCCACAAATCTTATCCCAACATGGAGCAAATAGAAAGGCGGATCATGGAATTTCGAAAGTGGTGAATTAATTCTCAGCTCCGCGGTCCCTGACCACTGTAGATCATACGCTCTGAGTCATCCTGACGACCCAAATTATTCTGTGACTTGTGGCCACGCCCATTGTGACGCTGTGACCGCTGGTTGCTTGTCTCGTCTGTAATGAGGGAGATTGAAGAAGGCTTAGAAACGGCTGAATGCTCGGACAATGAAAATGAATAACTGTCTTTTGTTATTTCCCAGGCCAAACAGAGCATTGAATGCTGGAAAGCCCATTTATCGCGGTCTCTAAATCAGGATGAATGCAGACTTGACATCATGAGCGGCCTCAGCGCCCCACCCATTTTTCTAGTACTTGACTGGGTGATAAAATATCTTCCACGTAAGTTCCGGGAAAGGCAGTCGGATTGGTTTGGTAAAAGAGGTATATCGTGGCATATAGCAGTGGCGATTGAATGCAACAGCGGAGAAATGGAGATGATGACATTCGTTCATGTGTTTGAGAGTGCTACCGCCCAAGACAGTAGCTCGGTGTCAGCCATACTTGAGGACGTCTTTATTCAACTCAAGACTATTATGCCAGAACTGCAGACCATCCATATTCTAAGCTACAACGCTGGATGTTATCATTGTGCGCGGACTCTGATTACAGCTCCTCAGATTGCCAAACGTCATGACGTTCAGATCTCTCGGATTGACTTTTCTGAGCCACACGGAGTCGAGGAAAGGGCGCTTGCGATCGCAAAGCAGCCACTATAAAGTCGCACATGGCGAAATATCTGAATTCTGGACACGACATTGAGATTGCTGCATTGATGAAAGAAGCTATGGAGTCTTCCAGGGGTGTGCGCGGCGTAATTGTGAAAGTGTGCAGGCCTCCCAAGGCTCCATCCATCAAGAGTTTCAAGTGGGAGAAGGTGAGTTTTGTCAAAAACCTTTGCTACGGCCAGGAAGGGATAAAAACGTGGAGAGCCTAGGACATTGACTCTGGAAAAAGTATTCCCTGGTCAAACTACGATGTCCCTGAACAATCGGAACTGCCGACGATGGAGATCAGGCCCTCGACCAGCGAGACTATCACAAGCTTTTTTCCAGTAGTACCCAGATGAATAGTTGGCCGAACCGCCCCAACTCCGATTCTGTAGATGAGTCTTCAGATGAGTCAGGCGTTGATGTTGATGTTGCTAACAATTGTCCATTATTTACATGTGTAGAAGAGGGATGTGTCAAGACGTTTATACGGCATTTATCGCTGGTTCAACACTTGGGCTATGGAAAGCACAAGCGTGTTCTAGAGTATGAAACGCTCTTTGACAGGGCCACGATAGAATACGCGACTAATCTGGATTGTGGCGCGAGTAAATGCCCAACGGTCCTAGAAGGTAGTAAACCATCACTAACAACTGTGCCCACTACTCTTCCGATGGGATGGGCACTGAAATCGACACAGTCCCGTAGTACAAAGGTTACTGACGATCAAAAGCAGTACCTCAATTCCGAGTTTCAAAATGGAGAGAGAACAGGGAAGACAGGCGGACCCGACTGATGAAGTCTCTAAAGCCATGAGGAATGCAAAAGATAGCAACGGGGAGAGACTATTTAGCTATGGGAATCTTCTCACAAACTAGCAAATTAGCAGTTCATTTTCTCGCTTTGCTTCTAAGACAGCATTCAGGATTCACATTTAATTATATATGACTCCTACAACATCTGTGAGTTAGTGTTGAACTCTTAGCTTGGCCCCTTTTCTGTACCTATGCTACGGGGTATCTGTGAATCCTTTGGTCTTACCCTATCGAAAATTACAGTTCGAAGGAAAAAGTCATTTGTGGCCGTGCTATCAAACCTGGTACAAGGCTGTACCTGTAGCTGTGGCAAGCGCTCATAACTGTAGTCGGTACACGTTATTACTACCTGGCAGCTCGATTTCATCGCATCTGGCCACCAAGATGATTCTCGTCATTTTTTGGCGAAACACCGAATTATCTGACAAATGAACCTTATTTAGAGATGAATACTATTATAGGGACGACCGATAGCCGGAGTTTGAACAATTTCGAGTTTTCGCATTTTTGCCCCTAATTTACGATTTCGTTTAATCCTCGGAGACATTCGCTCTTACTTTGTTGTAAAATTGAGAATTATCTGTTCTGTAACATATACTTTGGTGTCTAGTATCTAAGTTAGTTCTTGCGAAAATTTTTTATGAATCGTTTGTAGAAGGCCTTAAGCCAATTCAAAAACACAGTGGCGTAAACAAACCCACTTGAAAGCCAATTTACCGTAGGAAAAAATAAACCAGTCAACCTTGGGCTTGAAAATGCTGCCCGAGTCCTGCGACCTCGGGAAGCATTTTCAAGTCCGAGGTTGACCAGCTTATAGTTTTTCACTATATAGACTTCCCAGCCGGTAAACCACACGAGCACGTTAACATATACATGTTAAAGATAAAAATAATACAAGAATAACGATAAAAACGACAACAAAAAAATTAATACATGTATATAGCACGACTCAACTACCACAGCAATGACCACTATATTTTCAATGAGCTTTTTCGTTGAGCATGGGCAGAAATTATAGATCTGTCTGTCACGGTCGGTCGCAAAATCTCTTGTTTGATTTCGCGAATATGTGGGAGTTTAAGCGCTCTCTCATTGACTACAGCCTTATTTCCCCAGAACAAAAGTCATATCAAGTAAAAGCCCATTTTTGAAGGGGTTTGACCTCTAAGTTTCGGTTAATTTGTGCTAAAGGTAGTAGGATAAATTTGTTTTTCAAGCTAGGTAGTGATTTCCATAAAGAAACATGGGGGGATCTTTCAAAATCTCGTACAGTATCAGAGTTGTTTTGAAATGTCATATAAATTACAGTGTAAAACCTGGAAAAGTTGTGAAATAAGCTGATTGCATGTGAATATCTTCTGGCTCTTTATTTAAGGCATAAGGTTTTCTTGAAAATTGCTAATTTCCAAGCCTAATTTGCTCACATCTGGCCCTGAAATCTAGTATCGCCATTTTCCGCCAAAACAAAAATTTTTTCGAGAAATGAACCACATAGCGATGAGTAGTTCAGTATCGACTATTATTAGCCGGAGTTTGAGCAAATTTCGCTTTTTACATTTTTGCCGCTAGTTTTCGAATTTTTTTTATTCTTGCTAACACTCACTCTTACGTCGTGTTTGTCACTGGGAAGATCGCTCTCATAGTCAACAAACATGTTTTCATGGCGTTCACCGTTGGTAATTCTGCGGTAAAACGCTTGGAAACTGAAATCCAGCTTTCGTGCGCTCGGGAAAACTATAGTAAAACGTTTAGGAAAACAAGCTATATGCTAGCGTTTTCGTGGAGCAGGAATACAATACCAAACATCATGTTTTTATGGCATTCATCATTAGTTATTCTGTGGGAAGACGCTTGGGAAATGCAGCGTTCACGCGCACGGGAAAACTTGAGAAAAACATTAGGGAAAACAGCTATTCATTGGTATTTTCTTGGTGCTGAATAACATGCGATGAACATCGTGCTTTTCTTCAGTTTTACTAAGAGCGAACAATGAATTTGCCGTCCGTTTCCAGAGATCTGAAAACGTTGGTATAATGTTAAAGTTTTCAGTCATTCACCATTTCCAACCTTGATAACCCCAGTAAACAACGCGGATGAGCAAGCGTGGTTGGAAATCAATTTGCCAAAGAATGCAGTACTTGAACAAGTGCTTGTTTGTTTGTTCAGACGAACTTTGTAAGCCAGAAGTTTTGGGAAAAGGTGTCCAGGCCTTCTAACCTTTCTTCAAGACTTTGCACTCGGTGAAAATCATAATCTTTGAACACACTATCCGGCTCAAGTAAATAGGAACTATTTTGTCACGTGCACCATTTCAATTTCAAAAACATGAACAGCCCACTTATGTTTCTGCTGTGTACTTTTAGGCTTCGAAGGTTCAAACACAAAAACTTCCTTGTGGTAACTTTTAGAGTTCAAAACCAGGTAGACTTACTTATTGCTGCTTCTTCCGCTTCTCAAAATTGCAATTGAAGAGGAAGAAATCAATGGAGAGTGCAACTGCCTCTGATTAAAATGAAACACCTTTCATAACACTGGCTGGCAAAATATACATGTGTTAATGAAGCAAAAGAAAGGTAAACTAAATATAATTATGCGTGATTTTCCAGTTAACTCGTGATTAAGAAACCCTGATAAAACAGTAAATGGTTTGAACCCGGGGTAACATGTGAAGGTGTAGTCTGATCGTCCGGGTGAGTATAGTCCTGAGAAGGACTGTTGTCGGTGGTAGTGACTGACGTTTCGACAACCTGTGCGGAAGTCATCATCAGAGTCAAGTGAATGATTGTTGTCAGTCAACAGTCCTTCTCAGGACTACACTCACCCGGACGATCAGACTACATCTTCACCTAATAAAACACTTGCCCTTGTTTATGAAATGCTACCTTCAAGAACTTTAGCTATATTATAGTTCTCAAGCTCTTTTCTAAAACGACACAATAACATAGACTGGCTCAGTTTAGGAATCATTATTACCCATTAAGGCTACATATTAAATTTAATTTATTTCCATTTCTTAGGCACTTAAATGAAAATAAAATCAAGGAGCTACCAGCTGGAGTCTTCAGTAACTACTCCGAGTTGACTAGACTGTAAGTAATACATTCATAAGTTAATATTTGATGGATTGCTCAGAATATGAGCTCAAAATCTCTTTATTAACAGCGCAGTCTCGTGAACTTCGGTTCTAAGCTCCTTCTTTTATTTCTTGCATCAGAAAGAGTTTGTAAGGCTGCAGTTTTTGTTAAAGCTGAGTCTGAGGTGTTTAAGCTCAGGAGTCTTCGACAGTCATAATATGCGGTTGAAAGGGAGTGACATGACTTTTAGAGCGTGTGAGTTGAACAGAGGTGAATAACTTTTTTTATCAGTTACTGGATACTTGAACAAGATCTCTTGACAATAGCACGTGACCATTTCCGCCTTTTTAGGGCATCTATTTCGTCTGTATAAGCGTATATATCTTTATGACTAGTAATAATGAATTATTCTCAAGAAGAAAGATTTTAAAACCCCAATGAATGTTACACTTACACAACTTCAAGAAACTGTGTAATATTTATCTACCCGATTTGTCGAGCTGTGAGAGTTGTACGTGAGAAAAAACATCTATTGTGTGCTCCACGACACAAAATTTTAAGGGACTAATACTAAGGCTCGAAACATGGAAGTTGATGCAAATCTCATATCTCAACGCGCTCTTTTACCAAAAACTCGGTTCCAAATTGTGATAGGAATCCCATTTGCTTTGTCATCGGTCCAAGTGCATTAAAAAAAATTGGTTTAAGGGACGTTATTTACGTTTTGTTAATGTAATTTATTCAACCCATATCATCATCCAGTCAAAGGTTATAATATCAACCACAATACCTATAAAAAATTGTTCTGGAGGACAAATTTGCCTTAACCGTCACATCGCGGTTCTGTATTTTACCAGAAATGCGATTTCAATCGTTACTAATCTCACTAATCACTGACATGATTAAAGGCCAAATCAGACTACAATTGGAATAGTTATCTGGTTGTGTCTTTGATTTTCTTTGATTTTCTCTGATTTTTCTATTATTATTAAAAAAATACAGTAGATAATCCCTTGAAATGGAAGGAAAAGCTCTCGTAATGAAGCCTTTAAAAACCAATATATATATATATATATATATATATATATATATATATATATATATATAATTATTACGAACTGGTTCACGATGAACTGCCTCTGAAGTCTTGAACCAGGTCGTAATAATTATGAATGCTCCTCTAAGAGTTGAGCGCTCTTCGAAATACATTCATATCAAGTCCAAGAATTTATATATATATATATATATATATATATATATATATATAAATTCTTGGACTATCTTGGATTATCTCTTGGACTATCTGGATATATATACGTGTGTGTGTTTGTGTGTTTGAACTTCGCTTTTTTTTACGCATGGTGAGGTAGTATTAATCATAGGTTAAGTATGCGTTAATAGAATTGGCAATCGATGTCCTTCACTTACAACCACTGCAGCTTGACCAATTGAGAAAATAGATCTCCATGCAATTTCTTGATGTTGTTTTCGTGTAACCATCTATAGATGATCTTAAAAAAACTTTGTCTGAGAATATAATCACCAGTAATTAAGCGTTTTGTGTTTTCTAAAAGAAATCACAACCCTGCTAAGGTGGATTTGGTCATCCGTTGATAACTGAGAAATCTTATAAAGGTAACTGCAAAACAGAGAAACCTGCTTTTGTTTTGCTCACACACTCTCTACAAATAATGCCACTCTCTTTTACTGGCATATTATGGTTTTCGAAGGTCCCTGGGCTTAAAGACTCACACGCACATACTTCTCATACTTTTAGCACTCGAACGTTTTTAACTTTAGCTAGATAAGGAAATCATAGACACTACTGAACGCCAGTAGATAACTGACCCATATTTAGTCTAATTTGGCCCGCAATCGTATGAGTGATTAACAAAATCAATTTGGTAATCATGAGTAGGATTAGAAACAGAATTGGATGACATTAAGCCCTGTTGCCCTGTTGTCCTGTTGCACTGTTTAAGGCGGGATTCAGGTCTGATTTATACTGCCTATTTATCTTCACCAAGCTAACCCTCTTGTAAATAACCAATCATTCTTGAGTACATATCCATCTTGCGTATCCAAAAAATCCATCTTTATCCATCTTGCATATCCAAAAAAAAAAAAAAAAACTCGGGAATTTGTCCACCAATAGAGAGCGTTTTAAACAAATTTGAAAGATAATAAACACACTATTCTCCATTTTTCCCAAAAAATGGTCGTATATTTGCCCCTGAACATTGTCTGTTACCCGAAACTCACGATTTTCGCATCATTCATAGCCTGAATTTCAGCCGCATCCTACGTTCGCTAAGTAGGGACTTTAAGCAAACCACGACGGCTACGGCAACGAGAACGTGGAAAAACAATAGATCTAATTGGCAGAACAATAGCCCAGCAGGTGCGTTTTAAAACTTTGTGCATTTCTTAGCCGTCCTTTGCAAAACAACAACGTGAAATAACCAAAATTTGCGTCGTCTGCGAAGCGAAACCGCGGCGGCAAATTATTTTAATTTACATTTGGAACTCAACGCTACTTTTATGTGATATGTTGAGTTTGAGGTCTGGCGCCCTATGAGACGGTAAACACATGCAGTCATTTTCGAAATTCTAACTAACAGTAGAAACTAATTTTTTAATCGACGTCTTCGGTGGCGTTGCCGTCCTGACTGCTTAAAGTCCCTAATCACTCGAGGAGAGAGCTGAAATTCAGGCTACATCACTTATATCCGTGCATATTTTCGCGCTAAAAGAGGCTATTGTTTATGTATGTTGAAATCAAAGGGATACAGCTGTGTTTGTTATCTTTCTAACATACTCTAAAAGGTAAGGGATTAGCCATTTAGTATCGCCTAAGGGAAAAAAACATGTTTCGCAGTGTAAACTTGTGATCCATAAATCCACGCCCCTTGCGAAATCCAGATTGCTCGTTCCGCAGGATGTCATCAACAGCTTGGGTGATGCGCTGTATAATGACCTTGCAAAAGATTTTACTCGGCACAGACAAAAGGGTAATTCCTCGCCAGTTGTTATAATCACTTAGAGACCCTTTCTTTGGGATCTTGATTATCACTCCTCTGCTCCAATCTGTGGGAATCTCTTCCCATTTCCAGATATTTGTAAACAGAATTGTAAATGATGCCCTTCATCATTAGTAACTCTGTGTGAAAACAGTTGGAAAATGCAGCGCTCAATAGACAAAGAACACGTCTTCATGGCCTAATCAGGGTCGTTAGTTATTCTGTGAGAAAATGCTTGGCAAATGCAGCGTTAGTACGCTTAGGAAAACTGTAGAAAAACGTTCAGGAAAACAAGCTATACACTCGCGTTTTGGCTCATCCTCGGTGGAAAAGCCTGTGAAGCACACGAATGACGTAAAAAAAGACAACAAAACATTAGAAACAATAACGTAAAGCAAAACAATACCTCATGAGACAAAGAAAACTTTGTCAGGTTTTTACAACTAGGATGACCCCGCGTTTTCATGGAGCCGGAAAACATCATGTTTTCATGGGATTCACCATTAGTTATTGTGTGAAAAAAAACTTGGCATGTGCAGCGTCCATGTGCATAGGAAAACTATAGAAAAATGTTCAGGAAAACAAGCTATACACTAACGTTCTCCAGTGGAGCAGGAAAACAATCAACAAACATCATTAGCGTTTGTGAATATGTGAAAGGCATTTATTTAAAGAACGAGTATGAGAGCGATCTTCGCAGTAACGAACACTACTTAAGTTAGCTTGTTAGCCCAGTTGGTAGAGCACTGCACCAGTATCGTAAAGGTCATGTGTTCGTATCCTGTACAGGCCTGAATTGTTTTACAGCCCTTATTTTCACTACTGCTTAATAAGAGGCGTTGGTTACCACGAAGATCGTTCTCATAATCGTTCTCTAACCGCAGTTGAAATATATGACTTTCACATATTCACAAACGCTGATTCATCAATTGAGGGGTTTTTTACGAACCAACATAATGACCAGCTCCCACTTGGCTTGTGAGCTCAGTTGGTAGAGCACTGCATCGGTATCCCAGAGATTATGGATTCGAGCCCCGTACAGGCCTGAGTTTAATTCAGGTCTCGTTTTTACTACCGCTTAACTAGTGGTTCGTTACTGCGAAGATCGCTCTCATTCTCAACAAACGTTGTGCTTTCATGGCATTCACCGTTGGTAATTCTGCGGTAAAACGCTTGGAAACTGAAATCCAGTTTTCGTGCGCTCGGGAAAGCTATAGTAAGACTTTCAGGAAAACAAGCTATACAGCCTTTTCGTGGAGCAGGAAAACAATCAGAAACATCGTGTTTTCATGGCATTTACGGTTAGTTATTCTGTGGGAAGATGCTTGGGAAATGCATCGTTCACGCGTACGGGAAAACTTAAGAAAAACATTCAGGAAAACAGGCTATTCATTGGTATTTTCCTGGTGCTGGATAACATGCGATGAACATCGTGCTTTTCTTGAGTTTTTCAGAGAGAGAACAATGAAATTGTCGTCCGTTTCCAGATATTCGAAAACTAGTATAATGTTGAAGTTTTCAGTCACTCACCATTTCTAGCGTCGATACCCCCCAGTAAGTAACGCAGATGAGCAAGCTTAGTTGGAAATCAATTTGCCAAAGAATGCAGTACTTGAACAAGTGTTTTTTCGTTTGTTCAGACGAAATTTGTAAGCCAGAAGTTTTGGGAAAAGGTGTCCAGGACTTCCAACCTTTCCTCAAAACTTTGCACTCGGTGAAAATCAATCTTTGAACACACTATCCAGCTCTAGTAAAAAGGAATTTCTTTGTCATGTGCAGCATTTCAATTTCAAAAACATGAACAGCCCACTTATCTTTGTACTGTGTACTTTTAGCCCTTGAAGGTTCAAACAGAAAATTTCCTTGTGGTAACTTTTAGAGTTCAAAACCGGGTAGACTTACCCATTGCTGCCTCTTCCGCTTCTCAAAATTGCAATTGAAGAGGTCAATCCCAAGTGCAACTGCCTCTAATTAAAATGAAAACACCTTTCGTTACATTGGCTAGCAAAATGTACATGTGTTAATGAAGTGAAAGACAGATAAAATAAATATTTAATTGAGTGCGTTCAATAATCATCTAGAAATATTTTATTGAGGGAAACGAAGGTTTATCATTTCTTCACGACATTAAACTATGAATTTGCAATGAAATAAATTTGTTTTGACCTGCGGATTAAAAATCAAAGAGATCATGGTCCTTGTATGTGAGCTGCAATTTGACTTGAGTTGAAGAAAATAAGCCTCAAAAAAAGTTAGGCCTGGACGGGATACGAACCCGTTTCTTACAGATACTAATAGGGTGCTACTAAGCTATGATACTTGCAGTTGAACTAAAAATTTAGCAATTGCGGAAAAGAAGTCTAAGAAAAGAAAATTTATTCTTTAAGCCCATCAACGTTTTTCTGTTAAATATTCTAGGTGTATTAAAAATCTTATGAAATTACGAATTTGCTACATTTTGTTCAATATGGAACTTCACAACACTTTTAAATGTTTTTTTAAACCCATTCACCGTTTAGTTTATCTAAACCCAAGTAACCAAACACATGTTCCAAAGGACAAATAACATAGGCTCACTCCAGGAATTATGATTACTCATTAAGGAGCGATCTTTGATTCAGTTTTTTCCATTGTTAGTGGTATAAACCGCTTAAAGTTACTCGGTATTTTTTCAATGTTAAGTAATCGAGATTAAGTGCACTAAGTGGCGAACATGGTAAGAAATGATTTGCTCTACTCTCCGGTCGCAAAATGTCCTGTTTGATATTTAACAAAGCCATCAACTGCATGATATTGTGTGACTTGGGTTATCTGTTTTAGTGGTATTAACCGCTGGCAGTTACTTGGCATTTTTTCAATGTCAAGTACTCGAGATTAAGTTCACTAGAACATACTTTTCTAAATGTACCACAAGCACACAGATTAGAGTAGAGTAGAGGATAAGCCATCCTAAGAAGAAAAAAAGACAGCTTCCCCTTTTCTTCAGAGGGAAAAGCTAAGCAATAGCATTAGGAGACTTCACAACACTTTTGAAAAGGTTTTTTAAACCTATTTCCAGTTTATTTTATCTAACCCAATTTAAAAAAAATGGTCAGAAGGATAAATAACATAGACTTGGTCTAGGAATTATGATTATTCGTTAAGGAGCGACCTTAGGTTCGGTTTTGTCCAATTCGTAGGAACCTAAATGGAAACCAAATCAAGGAGCTACCAGCTAAAGTCTTCAATAACAACTCCGAGTTGAGTGAACTGTAAGTAACACATTCATGAGTTAATATTGGACGGATTGTTTAGGATAGGTAGGATGTTTTAATAGAAATGTGATTTCAATCGTTAATAATCCCACTAAGTTTCAAAACAACTTCAAGTCGATAAATCTGTAAGTCAGAAATTCAAGACTTAAAAGATTACCTCGGTAATTTTTACTTTTTCATTTTGCCCGCCAATTGCCTGCTTTATAAATTTCAAATTACAATTTTCCTCATCCTCTCCCCCATTCGTATTCTTTCTGTATTCACGCGCAGCGCGCGTGAGTTTAAAAACTAGCCAATCATGTCAAAGAACTTTAACCTTGACTTTGAAAATTGACCTGGACAATTTTTTTGGGGTATCCTTTGCTGTTTTTTTTTTTACGGAGTTGTTTCCGTTTTTGAGTTTTCGTTCGAGGAAATTTGTTATCCCTCAGCTTGGAATTCTAAGAAGCTTTTCAAGTCTTATTTGATCCAAATGTTGTGGTTGTTTTAACACATGTTTGTTACATACATATTTCTGTGGAGTTTGGACTCTAGCCTTTTTTTTTCGTTATTGGTTTCTTAACACATATTACAGGGGACTACCTTTTGGAGTGTTCAATAATAGTACCAAAATGATCGAAGAGCTAGTTCACAATTATTTTGCGAGAGCAAGTCGAATGTGAGATGACCGCAAAAGTGCACAGCCACGAGTTGTTTATGAAAATCTCTCATTTTGACAACGAACAGAAGTAAAAAGCTACTTCCTTTCCAAATGGAGTACAGTTTGAATAGCCTTTGCTAAAGTTCTCCAGCCCTTTTCTAGTGAGAGTTTTTGATCTAGTGCTAACCGCTGGAGATCTCCTTTCCCAATGCAAAAATAGGCAAAACCCAGACACCTGCTCTTCCCTTTACCTCTTTATGACCTATCATAGCCCTTTAGTACCTTTATGACACACAGAACATTGATGGCAATACAAAGTGAGGCGAGTAAAAACCTGGCCCTACGAAAATTGGTTCCTAACATCTTGTTCTGGTATCATACATCAGAAAGGCTAGTAAAAACCGTTACGATTGGCAAAATTGAATGTAAACGTACGGCAAGAGTCAATATAGTTTTGGCAACGATTATGTCCTGAAAAAAATTGCTACCTCATACGCACCAGTGGGTTTCTGTTCAATGTTACCCTTCGACACTCGCTATTTTAACCACAAACTGACTCTGAAACTAAATTCAAAATATCAACTTGGTACAGACCGTAAATTCAGGGTAACCTTCTTTTTGCAGGTACTTAGAGGACAATGAGATAGCAGAGCTACCAGCTGAAGTCTTCAATAACAACAGGAAGTTGACTAAACTGTAAGTAAACTATTCATGTTCCTGCTAAATGACTAGCTTTGCGCTACTAGCCAAACTTATACTAAAATAGGCTTTGTTGTTCATAGCGAGCTCGAGCAAAAGGGGTCTGGAAATGTTTAAAAAAATGGAAGCAGTAAACAAAAAATTAGCCATTGTTCCGTCGAGCAGAGAACCAAAGAGCCAATACAGAAGAAGAGCCGTATCATTAACACAATTTGATCTAAAATAATAAAAAAACTACGTTAGTTCTCGGCCTCTTGCACTATTTACCTCAGGCAATGACTGTATGTTATGGACTCTTAAACTTTACCAGGTTATAAAAAAACTGGGTCTTAACACAGATCGCACCTAAAAAGAAAAAAATGATAAGTGATAACAACCTTTTTTATTTTAATTTTTATTTGACAGGCATTTGCACTAGTGACTAGTACTATATCACATTTAAAAGAGGACAAAATAAGCTTTACATAAAATTGTTTGTTTCCTAAAATGCATGTATTTTAAATAATATGAAGGAAATGTCATAAAATTTGCCTAACTTCTCAAAAAACTTGTGACTCTGAAACAGCCTAAGCCTAAATGGAGTGGAATTATAAGGTAACTTTTAAACAAAAAATATGCCTTATTTTATGGGCAAGAAATCCAGGGAGTTTCGCTGAAAAAGAATAGAATGATACAGAATTAATAACCCATATAACTACCACTACATACAAATAATACATATGGACATTTTTTTTGCAATCAATGTACTTGCAGAAACTCACAGGACGAAAAACCTAGCGTTCGCCTTTCGGAAAACCAAGGTGGAATTCACGGAAAACGCGGCATTTTACTGACGTTTATCCGTGTTTTGCAAACGGAAAATCCGATGTTTTCTGTGCGTTGTCGCATCAGTGAATCTAAGTATTCGTTACATTATTCGGTAGTTTTCCCCCGCGATAAATGTAGGTAAAGGATTCATTTTCCGGCATTAAACCCTCGGTTAACGCAAGGCAAACAGCTTGCTTGCGTTTGTTCATTGGCATTTTCTTAGCGAACAACAATGTATTTACCGGAGTTAACGGCTGAAAACACGCATTTTCCGGGAAGATTAAATGAGTGTAAATACGAAAAAGCGTTATGTTTTCCTGTGTTTGCCGTTCATGTAACGCATAGAAAGTATCATACTTTCTTCTATTCGGAACACTTTTCCGCGATGATGAATTGGAGAAAATTCCTTGAAACTCATTTCCGGCGTTTTACCATTCATTTCTGTATTTTCGCATTCCAACGTTGTGTTCGCTGGAGTTAACCAGAAAGCACGCAATTTCTGGCGTTTTCTGCAACGGTTAGTTCGTGCAAGGTATGGATTTTCTCGCGTTTACCGTCGCTCGGTTAATCGTTGCTCGACCCAATCAGTGCAAGTGACCCAACTGCCTGAAAAGACCCAATCTACTTAAATGACCCAAACGGCTCACATAAGTGTGTTGCCTCAAATGACCCAGTCGTGGTCAATATTATAGATATTAGACATAATATCCACTGGCGTTTTAATAGAGCAGGGTTAAGAGCAGGATATAATGATCATGATCGACGAACATCTTGTATTCATGGCGTTCACCGTCAGCATTTCTCGGATGAAACACTTTAAAAATGCATCGTTCCGACGCGTAGGAAAACAGAAGGAAAACGTTCCGGAGAACGAACTATTCATTAGCGTTTCCTCGGAGAAGGAAACAATCGACGAACATCGTGTTTTATTCTCGTTCAGTTTTAGTAATTCTGTGTGAAAAGGCTTGGAAAATGTAGCGCTCGTGCGCTCAAGGAAACTACAGAAAAACTTATACGAAAATGATGTAAGCTGTTCACGAGTGTTCCTATAAAGCAGGAAAACAATAGACGAACAACACGTCTTCATCTCCTAATCACGGTCGTAAGTAATTCTGTGGTCACGAGAAAACGCCTGGAAAATGCAGCGTTCGCGCGCTTGGGAAAACTATAGTAAAAAGTTCAGGAAAATAAGCAATACACTAGTGTTTTCGTGGAGCAGGAAAACAATCAACAAACATAATGTTTTCAAAGCATTCACTGTTGGTAATTCTGCGGTAAAATGCTTGGAAACTGAAATCCTGCTTTCGTGCGCTCGGAAAAACTATAGTTAAACGTTCAGGAAATCAAGCTATACACTACAGTATTTTCGTGGAGAAGGAAAACAATCACAAACATCATGTTTTCATGGCATTCACCCTTAGTTATTCTGTGGGAAGACGCTCGGGAAACGCTGCGTTTGCACGCACGGGAAAACTATAGAAAAACATTCAGGAAAATAGACTATTTATGGGTATTTTCCTAGTGCTGGATAACATGCTTTTCTTGAGTTTTACTAAGAGTGAACAATGAAGTTGCAGTCCATTTCCAGATATAGGAATCGTACATCGTTTGCTTAATAATCGCACCTGACAGCAAATGCTCCTGTTATCAATTCTTAGTTTTAGTATTTCTTCGCACATGGCTTTTCAATTAAGCAATAAATTTCACCTATTTGAAGTATTCTCGGATTTCGGTTCACAGTGAACTTCATTTCTATTTAAAAAGTGTGTTTACCAATGAAGGTATTCTTTTTCAATTCGCTCTTCGACGAAGTTCAGCGCGGGCTTTCGGTATCGCGAGAGAGAGAGAGTTGACTAACGTTTCTTCTCTATGAGAATGCAAGTAAATACGTCAAATTCGGATTGGGTTTAAATAGAATGAAGTCGAAGTGAATACAACTGCAGACAAACAGCCAAATAGGTCAAAATACGACAAATGCTTCCAAATAACAGCCTTTTGCGAAGCTGAAACTTATGTCTATGAGCAAGCAACAGATGAAACGGGCGGTGCCAGGTGATGGATGTGATAAAATTATTTCAGGAGTGGATAACTTGTATCGCACTCCACTTTCACTGATTTCCCTTCCCCGTTGTTGTTGTTGTTGTTGTTGTTTTTGCTAACTCTAAGAGATGCGTTTGCAGTGAAACATTGTTTTTTTTAGAACTGAGTCTGGCAATTTCCAATTGAGTAAAAAAGGGTTCTGCCAAGAATATTGTTCAGAAGTTTGAAAAACCTAGACTTGGTCGGGGAAAATGCAAAGAAAAATCTTGATGAAATGCATAAGGTGATAACATGGCGTTCAAGTCATTCTAAATACTAAAAAATAACTTTTAGGTGCCTATGACACTTATTTTGTATAATTTTACATCAAAATGTAATGACTCTAGAACATGTTTTAGCAACATTAGAGGTGTTTTACCGTTTTCTGAATTTTTTATCAAGCTTTATAATCCGAAGATAAAATGTCTGGCCGAGCAAGAGGGGACTGGGTACCGTTACGTCACAGTAGTAAGCATATGTTCTTATCATGCAAAGAAATGGGTTTTGTAGTTAGTAATTTCCCTGGCTATTTCGGTCATAGGTTCGTGTCATTATGTCCGATAATTCCTGTTTTTCTGACGAAAGTTTCTTCTCCAATGACTCGGAGTTTAATTATATTCCGGAATACGTGCCGATTGAATCCGAAGTTGCAACTCAAAGCGGTGAGATGGAGGTCAAGGAGGACAACATAGAAGGGCCAAATTTAAACGAGCCATTAGCGTATCGAGAACAAAAAGAAATGGGACAGAATATTAACAAGTCGTTCGAAAGGTCTCGAATCTACGGAAAGTGGTACGTTACGTGTATTTTTTCCGACTTAAGTGACCACATATATGTTTAAGTTGGACATCGTCGTCTTCTCAAGCCGGGTTCTCAAATCTTAGGTAAGACTTAGTTTTGAAGAAAACAACTTGTAATTTGTTTGATATGGTTGAACACAAGCAGAAACGTAAATTATGTAATCAGTGCATCGTCTTAGATCTTTCGAGCGGGAATTTACAAACTGTAATTAGTCTCCTAGTTTAGTTTGCGAATGTTATTAGGTGTTTTTCTGGCAATTGATGCACCGAGTTCTTGTTAAATTTTACAGAAGGCCATTGTTGTCAAAAGAGCAAAGAATGTTCTCATTCTCTCAAATCGCCGGCTGTAATGGAAGATACGAGAGAGCCGATCGGTTGAGAGATCCTCCGGCTTGAAATGTACCATATTTATTTACGAGGCTGAGCCATTTTTGCACGAAAATACACTGAGAACTAATCAAACGTTAACAAGACTAGGGGTTCGGCTTACGGCCGAGTATTTCTTTAAAGAACAAGATTCTTACGAGAAAATACCGTAAATGTAATGTATATTCGGCTCAGAGCCGTGCAATCATCAACTTACACTAATTAATAGTCCTACGCAAAGTTGTAGTTACCCAATCACTGTTATTTGAATGGAGCCGCTTTGTTAAGTGATAACTTCAAGAATGAGTGTTAATTTGTCATATTCTTTGCTTTCGGCCTCAAGGCCATCCTATCTTCCGGTAGTTTGGGAAATTTCGTCCGTGTGGATGTTATCATCTTTTGTCGCGTTGAGCGCGTTCAAAATCCCGCGTGTTATAGACGAATTCTCCATCATCTCATCTGGAATTTCTTCGCAAGCCCGTTTCACTTTGAATCGCTGCGCAATTCCTTCACTTTTATCCGCAGAATTTACCCGTAAATAATGAATAAAAGTCACACGATCTGACAGAAATAAGCTGAGGCTTTGCTTCCTAACATTGCATTTTATCCTGACTACTATGCCCGAAAAGGCGAAAACCACTTCAGAAGTGTTTGAACTAATACAGGATACTTTGAATACAGCTCGCTTTGCTGAAATTTTAAGTTCATTATTCGTCTCAGTTGACAACTCGCGTGGACCTTTTTAAAATATTTCAACAAAACTTTTGGTCTCGGTCTAAAGACGGGATCGGCTTATAGACAGGATCGGCTTATAGACGGGATCGGCTTATAGACGGGATCGGCTTATAGACGGGATCGGCTTATAGACGGGATCGGCTTATAGACGGGATCGGCTTATAGACGGGATCGGCTTATAGACGGGATCGGCTTATAGACGGGATCGGCTTACAGACGGGATCGGCTTAAAGGAAAATGATTGCAGTATTGAACATACGCGTGAGTTTGAAGTCGGTGTCTACTTGTGGCTTATTTTTTAATAAAAATCCAACAGCTTCTGAAAGCTAAAAGTTTAGGGTCTCGGCTTATAGCCAGGATCGGCTTATAAATAAACAATTAGGGTATTGAACGTGTGCGTGAATTTTCTGACTACCAATACGTTTAAAAGTTGTCGGTGCCAAAAACAGCCTTGAATATTGAGCTCGCCAGCGTCTTGCATCGTCTCCAAGCGCCCTCCGAAGCATTCTTGCTGATCTTGAGTAATTTACATCTAAAACGGTTGTTAATCGTGGTCGCTTCACATTACAGATTGTTACATGAACTGTCATGGCGGCTGGACCGACCTGGGCGAGCTCGCTACAATTTCTAGTACTCCTGCTTGGAACAGCAGTTTTAATCCAAGAGAGTATAAGTGGTGACTTTTTAAGGTCTTACCAGGCTACAAGCGTCTCAAAGACGTTTATTGCACCTGAATTCGTCTCATATTTGACAAACCACAGAAGATTTAAACCTCGCGCTAAACGATTTACTTCACGGAGGGTCTTACACACGGTCAAAGGAATAAGCAGCTTCAATCTGGAAAGGGATGTGCTTCTGTGCGGGGACGTGGCCATAAATCCTGGCCCGAAAGGAAAGAAGTCTATGTTGAAATACCCATGCAGTGAATGCCACAAAGCAGTTAGAAACAACCAAAACGCCATTTTGTGTGCCACATGTGGTAACTGGTCACACGCTAAATGCCTCAATATGTCTCGGACTATTTTCAAGTACTACTTAGACCAGCCTGATATTGATTGGACCTGTCCAGCTTGTGCTCTACCGCCACTAACGGACTCCTTCTTTGAAGAAGTTTCTGAAGGTGATACACTAATTCCAGCCGAGGAGTATCAAGCGGAAACAACTCAAAATACGGCCTTCGAGCAGTTTCTTTATAGAGATGTCACAGAAATTACTTCTGAAAACGATCAGCTAGAACTCTTTAGGAAACATCACAATAAGGATTTCTTAATTGCCCACTTGAACATTAACAGCATCCAAAATAAATTTGAAGAACTGACCGAAGTAATCAAGAAAATCAACGCCCACATAATGTTCGTAAGTGAGACCAAGATCGACGCGAGCTATCCCAACGCTCAGTTCAAAGTTCCGAACTACTCCCTCTACCGAAATGATAGGAAAAAGGGCGGCGGAGGAATTATGGCTTTAATATCTCAATCGCTAGTCAGGACACAGCTTAAACCTGATAAATCCTTTAAGACACTGGAAATAATTGCCTTCGAAATCAAAACAGATATGGACAATATGGTAATTGTTGGCATTTATCGTCCCCCGAGAGCTCTGTGTGGCGAATATCGAACACTGTTGGAAAGCGAACTCAGTTATGTCTGTAACTGGGCAAGCTTGAACGGAAATTTTGTTGTAGTTACTGGCGACCTAAATCTGAACAGACTTCGCCCTGACAAACCTGAAGGTAAACTGCTTCTCGATTTGGAAGTTGAACAAGGTTTTGAATGTCTAATTACTAAGCCAACAAGAATAGAAAAGCGTGGAATAATTATAACAGAGAGTTTGATAGATGTTTTTCTCACTAATAGACCGGACAGCTTCCAGCTATCTGGTAATTACCATCCTTGCTTAAGTGATCACGACCTTGTTTACGGTGTCCTGAAGCAGAAAATAAATCACAACAAACCAAAGGTCATCACATTTAGGAGCTATAAGAACTTTGACCCTGAACATTATAAACAGCTTTTGTCCTCTGCCCCATGGCACGTTGGACAATTGTTTGATGACTTCGACGATCAAGTTTACGTGTGGAATGCACTTATGAACAATATACTGGACGAAGTGGCACCTGTGAAAAAAATGCGTGTGCGTGATAAAGATGTGCCCTACATGACGTCTCATTGGAAAGCGCGATTAGAACTAAACGCAAAGCAAATGACAAGTACTTGAAAGACAAAACACCAGAAAATTGGGAATTACGACGTGAAGCCAGAAACGAGGCCACTAAACAAAGAAGAATCGCCATCAAACAGTACTGGTATAACAAGTCAAACGATTTGAAAATCAATCCCAAGGCGTTCTTCAAAACTTTCAAGCCATTTTTGGGCTCTAAGAGCTGTACTGAAAGAAACGACATCCACTTAAAAATAAACGGCAGTATGATAACGAATCAACAACAAGTGGCTGAGGAATTGGTTGAGCATTTTGCTACCTTGGCGGATGGCATTGGCGGTACAGCGATTGAAAGAAAGTCAATAGAGGACTTTAGAGACCATCCTTGTGTTCAAAGGATACAACATGAAAATAGGAATTCCACTCAGACCATCGAAATCGAATTGGTTACACAGGGACAAGTCCTTGCTGTTCTCGATTCGCTGAACATAAACAAAGCCACCGGCACTGATGGAATTCCTTCAAAGGCTTTAAAAATAGGTGCTAATGAATTATCCGCTCCACTAACCACCTTGTTCAATTCTTGTATTAACAAGAATGCATGGCCTAGTGAATGGAAGTATGGGCATTGGGCCCCAGTATACAAAAAGGATGACAGGAATGCAAAGGAAAACTACCGGCCCATAACTCTCTTACCATGTGTAAGTAAAGTTCTTGAGAAGTTGGTTGGAGCGCAGATCAACTCTGGCTTCGGTAATCGCATTTACCAACACTCATCCGCCTATCGCAAAGCTCACAGCTGCGAAACAACATTGATCAATTTAGTAGAAGATTGGAGACTGGCAAGGGATCGAAAACAGGTTGTGAGCATACTTTCAACTGACATGTCAAAGGCATTTGACTCGTTACATCCACCACTACTTCTGAACAAGCTTGAAGCGTACGGTTTTCAGGAAAGCGTTATTCAACTTTTAAACAGCTACTTAAATGAACGGAAATATCAAGTAAAGATCGGCTGTCATGTTAGTTCGAGCCGATTCGTGAGTCGTGGCTGTCCTCAGGGTTCCGCGCTTGGCCCGTTGTTATGGAATGTTTTCCAGAATGACCTATCCTACTGCCTAACAGCGAACTTGTCTATGTATGCCGACGACCATCAAATTTACCACGCAGGAGCAGACCAGGCAGCTGTGACATCCCAGTTAAAGGACAGTGCCAACTTAGCAACAACGTGGTACAATTCTAACTTATTGGCGGGAAACCTCAAAAAGTACCAAGTTTTGAACTTGGGCTCCACTCAAAATGACAGCAATATTTGCGTGAATGATGTTGTGATTGAAACTAAAGATAATATCATACTTCTAGGAGTAGTGTTGGATTCTAAGCTAAATTTCTCTGAGCATGTAATCTCTATTTGTAAAAAAGCCAGCCAGAGAATTGGTGTTTTGATGAGACTACGTAATTTAATTCCTATGAAATCTAAGTTAATATTATTCAAAAGCGCGATATTACCATTCCTCACGTACTGTCACCTAGTGTGGCATTTTTGTAAAGCGAGTGACACTCGAAAGCTTGAAAGACTACAAGAAAGAGGACTTAGAGCGGTTTTCAAGGATAATAATTCTAGTTATGAACAACTATTAGAGAAGGCAGATCTGCCAACACTACTAAATAGTCGCTTACAGGATCTGTGCATACTTATGTATAAAGTAAGGCATAAACTGTGCCCTGCATATATAAGTAACATCTTTAAAAAACCAAATAGTAATTACAATCTGCGGCAAGCAGATTTCTCTATACCTAGGTAGGAGACAGTCACCTATGGCAAGCACTCTATTAGATATTTAGGGCCTAAGCTATGGACAAAACTACCCAAGAGTATCAGGGACGTCACAATCCTAACGTCGTTTAAAAGCAAGATACGCCAACTCAATATAAGTGAACTTTTAGATGATGGCTGCGCAGGCTGTAGCCTTTGTTCATTTTGACTTCTGTGTGTTTTTACTATAAATCTCTTAATAAGTTAACTATAGATATTTTATCTACTACTGTATTTAGTTTGTATATTCTCCCCTAATTGGTGTCCCCAAATTAGTAGGGGATTTGTTCCCTGGCTAGACGGTTTTTGACACTTTAATAAAGTTTCTACTACTACGACTACTACAGTCGGTGTCCAGTTAGCGCCAAACTGAATCCACCTCTTTCTCCTTTTCATAGCCTCTGGCCTTTGATCGCCCTCAAAAGGAATGTCGTGGAGCGAAATATTCTTTTTCGAGTCAGGGGTATCCGAACAAACCCAAACTACACATCAAAATGGCATTTTTTTGCTTAACGATCGTAAACAATAGATTTCACACTCACTTTGATTCTCTGATTTAATAAACTTGGCCTTACTACCTTGACGTCACCAATATTTGGGTACCAGTACTCTTTCACGCTGGCAAAGAGATACGGGTAGCCTAAGTTCGCTACAATTTCGGACTTTTATCCCCTCGGAAAATATCAAAGACGCATCAGAACCACTCCCAAATCATACCAGACACACTCTACATGCTTCTATTCTATAATTTGATGCAAAAAATAGGTGTTATAGGCACTTTAAAGGACACCACCCTCAGTATGGACCATCTCACCGGAATGGGATAAGATAGGTGAAATGAGTAAAATAATGTTATGAGCCGGAACAAAAGGTAACACTTCGCCAAATAAAATAAAAGGTGCAATAAAGGAAAAAACGGATTTTTCTGTGGACTAGAACTTTGTACTAAACGGTCGAGTGCAGAACTAATTATTCACTTTGGTTATATTCATATTACAAATAAAGCGACCTTCATTAGATCTAGAGGAAAATGAACACAAATCAAAAGAACAATGTGTCATAAAACTTACGATGTTTACTGGAAAATGGCATTTTATCCGAAAAAGTGGTATAAAAAGTAAACACGTGATTGTAGCTGGATAGTACAATATTTAATTCATGGAGAGTTTTTAGAAGCAAAAAAACCGATATTTATTAAGGGAGTCGACGAAGAAGTTCAATATAACTTGTTGGTCTTTTCAACCTTTGCAAAAAGAGCAACCACGAGGCAAAAACAAAATTAACAATCAAATATGATTTATGCAAATGTTTTTCGCAATTTTTATCTGGGTCAGCAAAAATAGCCTTCCAAAACTTTGCGTGCGTTGTAATTGACGGGCCGGTTCACAAAACAGGTTTGAACTTGAAAATGGTAGAAACATTTCGGCCTGACGGCCTTTCTAATCCCAACCGATCATAGCGAAAAATTCCTCACGAAGGACATGAACCATTTCACTGAGTAGATGAGCTCACGAGTCTTGTTAATGTCATTCTTGATGTGTGTTAAAGTTGGGTTGATTCCTTCGCAACGTATCGTGGTACCCTAATTTCCTGACATGATTGGCATGAGTGACAGCATTCAGATTTGCGCAAGCATATCCCAATGCTCTGATCTGGTTGGTACTTTATTCGCACTCTAATGCGGCAATCTAACTGGTTTGAGATACCAAAAATGCGGCAATCTGATTTAGAAAGGGATATATACCCTTATGAGGCAATCTGATTGGTTTGTGACACACCAAAATGCGGTAATCTGACTGGTGCGAGTGACGTACCACTCTTTACGCTGACATAAAGTTTTTGTTTTTGTTTGTTTGTTTTTTTTAATAAAACTCAAAAGTTATAGAACTGTCTGTATAATACTCTTATCAAAAAGTTTTATATCGGCTAGTTGTATGGACAGTCCTTCTTCATATTCATCGAAAAGAAATCGGTTAAAAAAAATCGAACAAACTGCCGCAACTTCATTGTCGTTATTTTTTTTATAATTGCGGCTGATTGACACCAGGCCTTTATAGATTATGCTAGCATAATAATGGCATAATTTGAGCAAACTGGCATAATTTTTGCCAACTAGCAATGCTAGCATAATTCACATATTTTGATAATTATCGGATCCTTTTTGATGCAACAGTTTGATAATTTTTTTCATCATCTTTTCTCCCAAGCACTTGGTGACATTATTCGATGTTTTAAGTTTTAGTTCAAGTAGTAGCATTTGTAGTTCACTCTGAATCACTGAGCGGCGTCTGAAACGGTCTGAGCCCGGGTCTGAGGTGCACCGGAACCGGAAGTCACATTGTATGCCATGTTGGTCCCAGTACCTCTCATCAGGCAACTCGCAGAAAAGCTACATGAGAGTATGGTCCAGTACTAGTCTGCATGTTAACATGAACCACATGTTTATTTGAATTTCATCTTGGACTTGTTGCGTTTCTTTCTGGTATACCAATGGTTTGTAATTAAAAATGCATTTTTTAGACTTATTTGCATTTTTTTCAAAGAGCATAATTTAAAAAAAAGGGGCATGATTTGAAAAAAAGAGCATAATTTTAGCATAATTTAGCCAAAAAAAAAAAGCAGTGCTACTAGCATAATATGCTACTTTTACTACTATAATCTATGAAGGCCTAATTAACAGCCGTCCTTACCGAAGCATTAGTTGGAGTCTCTTATTGTTCAAATCAGCAATCCCATGAAAAAAAACTCGTTGATTCTAGGACTTTGTCCGTCTTGACTGCTTCACTTTTGAAGACTGGTAAAGGCCGAGAAAATCTAAAAGGTCAGAGAGCGTTGGGTTTCTTTAATTTTGACCGCTGACGTAAACCCCATTGCGACTTCTTACGCACCGCGTAGGTTATTACGCCAGTAAACTGATAGAAAATGTGGTCGTTTTGCTTTAACAATTAACTCGTTTGGACCATTCAGAATCGGTTGTTCTCGTTGGGTATATTCATGTTATATGAGTCAATAAACTGACCTTCACAAGAGAAAATGGACACAAATCGATAGAACAATGTCTGAAAAGCCTCAGTTTACCGAAAGATTCGTTATTATGTCTTTGGTAAGCCTTAGATACTGTTGCTTTATTTTCATTGTCAGGGACGTAAATTTTATAGATGGGATTGTAACCATTCTAGCGAAAGTAGCGGCAATAAAATATTTCACGGAGGCTAAGGGGGAGTGGCTTTTGAAGTGAAGTATCATTTCTCATAAAATAATTCACGGAGGCTTAGGGGGAGTGGCTTTTGAAGTGGAGTATGATTTCTAATACAATGTCGACTTAATTATTTATGTAGCTATTTAAAACAGTCGTCGATTATATTATGAGTGAGGGGGGAGGGGAAGAGGGCAATCGAGAGCTGGTTAAACTATTACCTTTTGTTGCTCCAATCCAGAAAAACCTTGAATTATCTGTCTATATAATACTTCTACCAAAGAGTTTTATCTTAGTCAGTTTTATGGAGAGTCCCACTTCTTGTTTATCAAAGAAGCCTTCCTTCAGAACTCATCGACCAATGTTATTTGTCTCAGATGAGAAAGGAAATCATAGTCAACTGATATTTGGTAACGTTAAGGCCTATCCTTACCATTTATTTTGAAGTGAAAATTAAATCAGCAACTTTTTGAGCCCTCTCCACCCGATGAGAGTCATGTAAAGTTCTAGTCGTTATCTAACAGTGCAAATCTAACTACTTGATGCAATGATTTCTTGTTTGTGAAAGGGACTTGTCCAATAATCAGTTTAAGAACTTACCCCTGGGAGTTTTGAAAAGGACTACATGGCTCAGAGAACTGTAAGTACCCGCAACCAACATAAATCTTTATATACTGCTGTAACATCCATGCGAGTAATGGGACGGAGTGAGGCAGTTTCGGGCAGAATTCCACTACATGCAAATGAAAAATATAAAGTCGGTGGAGAAAAAAAGTCAACGCCTGGCGAGCAAAAAAACACCGCCGGTCTAATTCTACATCCCCGCCCCCATGCCCCCCCCCCCCCCCGTCCTTTTTCACAAACTCCATCTCCCCACCAAACGAGGACGAGAAGCTGAAATCTGCAGAAAAAGTCTGCAGCATAAACGTTCCCAATACGGATTGTATGCAACAGGTTAGAGCGTGTTTTTTTCTGGATTATTGAATCCCAATAATTAAATTCAGCTGAAAACAATCCACTTTATATTAAGAAAGCTGGCACTTATTTCAGAATTCATCCAGGCGAGAGCAATAAAAAGTATTGTATTTCTCGTTTGATTTGTATAAAGTATATCAAAAAGGTGATTTTGACCGAGTTTTGTAGTTTCTAGAGCCGTGCCTTATTGAACGTAGACCTGCCAGAAGCGATCACTGATTGTAACCATACACTGGAGATGACTATCACTAGAAGTGATAACCAGACCTTCTGATCGGTACATGTCGGCCGCGAGTTAGGGATCTCAGGAAATGTGCGACAAAGAGCGCACAGCAAGTTATGGCGATTAATATATGGCGAAACATCACTTGAACTCGATAAAGAACTTGTTGGAAACACTTGCACCACTACTCGGAGCTTCGACGGCTTTCTTGATGTTATTGACAATATTTAGACTGGAATGAGACCCAAATAATTGCTTCTTAGGTAAATGGAGCCTCAAGTACACGACCCAATAGATTTCATAAGTTACTTTAAGAAAAAAATTAGAATCACCTGACTAAGGTATTTGACACCCTCAGGAGACAGCTATGGCGAGTCTCGACTTAAACCTATGGTTAGGATTGGGGTTCCAGAAATCGCTTCAGTTCCATTGACCTTTTTCCAGTATTTTGACGTTAGGTTTACAGTTGGGTTAGGGTTACAGTTGGGTTAGGGTTATAGTCGGGTTAGGGTTAGGGTTAGTACAAGTCAAGTGACCAGCATTTTCATTGCCCTTCAGCACCCTGGGGCAAGTAGCCAGATGGCACTGGTCTTGCTGAGGCCAAAACATTTTGCACTAACCCGATAACTTAAAAAGTGACCACCCCCCTTACCTGCACTTCGTGTTCTAATCCCAAATTGAGCCCTGCAAGGCTTTTGAGAACTACCCTCCCCCTCTAAATTTTTATTCTTTAGTAAGATTCACACATAGCTAGAGATATGAAAATAGCAATATAGTGACAAAAGGAAGATTTTATTAATTAATTCATTAATACACGATAACAGTCCGAGTTATTTCAGTCTGGTGAATTCCTTTCTCATCTTGATGGCAATCTCAGAAATAATTTAACTCGGGTGCCGCACGAATATAACTTGACAGTGACATTCAGTGACATTTTGGACCGGGCTTCTAAGATCAGAGTTCTTCATTTAATTTAATTCTTGTCGGTGTTTCTCGCAATTTTAGAGATCACCATTTACCCAGTAACATACTCGCGTGGAAGCAGTTTGAGGTTATAGAATAGAGAATCCAAACCGCCAGTAACTCCACTGTCTTTCATAATACACTGACGCCTGGTTTTTAAACTGTGGCTGATTGACACCTGTCCTTACCGAAATTTTAGTTGGAGCCTCTTGTTTGCTCAAATCAGCAATCCTACAAAAATAATATTGCTGATTCTTGGAATTTGTCCGTCGTGACTGTTTCGATTTTGAGACTAGCAAAGAGCTGATTCAGTTTAAAAATTAGAAAGCAACACGTTTCTTTTAATATCCCAGAGACACGTGCCACTTTATTTGCCGAGGGGATGATAGACGCCCAGTCTGAGCGATTCTCTCGTACGCTAGGCAGAGAACATTCCAATTGTTACGTGCACGAATGACCAACAAATGTCCGCTAACAAAGCATATATGAAAATAGACTCCCGAGTACAATATATGGCACGGAACAAAAATGTAACAACAAGCGGTTACCCATTTTAACTATTATTTAATTAGTTTTACACTGTTTAATCTACTTAGGTTAGATATTAAGTTAAGCAGTTCATAAAGCAGGCTTACAATCCTTCATGTCGTGTAAGTGTTCGTCGTCTTGATCAACTTCCAATTTCAACATCCGCAGACTGAAGACCACAGCGCTTGGCTTTCTTGATTTATCGCATTCTTTGCTTGTACACAAACTCTTCCGGAGGACTCCATAGTAAACTCTGCATTCTCTATCTTCTTCCTCTCTCGACTATCGTCTTTTTCATCTCTTTCTTCTCTCCGGATATCGCAAGGTCAGAAGGTCAAAGCCTTGTCACATCATAGCTTCCAAAGGTTCAGTCAGCAAGCCACGAGGGTAAGCCCTCGGGCAAATCTTTTATGTACTTCTCACAAGCCAGCTTTTATACATTTACTTTAGTTATCTAGAATGTTCTATTGCTATTTATAGTGTATTACAAGTTGTACTATTTTTGGAAACTACTGAGTCACATGAAAGAAGTTTCTGGAATATTACAGATTATATATAATTCTAGAAAAGTCTGGGATTGCGTGACAGATTCAGTGAAAACAATTCGATCCTCGTAACATAATTGTAAGGAGCGAAGAGACGGTGTACAGAGTCGAGAAAACCTCTCTGGACACGATAGATACATCTGCATTTTGAATGGAATAGCACAAAGACGCACCTTCAAAGCAAGCAATTGTGATGTGGTACTTTCTTTCGATGTCTAATCACAACTGAACCCCACAGCTAGTTTACCCATTTTCATCTGTCGCAATTTCTTTACTCGTGAGCTTTTGTGAATGGTTTGAAATTATATGAAACAATGATTTTTGTTAATTTGCACTCGGTTAAAATCATAATCTTTGAACACACTTTTCAGTTCTAGTAAAAAGGCATTTTTTTGTCACGTGCAGCTTTCCAATTTGGAAAACATGAACAGCCCACTTATCTTTGTACTATGTACTTTTAGGCTTCCAGGCTCAAGCACCGAAACTTTCTTTTGGTAACTTTGAGAGCTCAAAATTGGGAAGACTTATCCATTACTGCTTCTTCCGCTTATGAAAATTGCAATTAAGGAGGTCAATATATAGTGCAACCACCTCTGATTAAAAAGCTGAAGTACAGAAATACAGAAAACGCCTTTCATCACATTTGCTAGAAAATATGTACATGTGTTAATGAAATAAAACTTTTACTCCAGTTCCCGAGCTCTTTTCTTAAAGGACGCAATAACATAGACTCACTCTAGGAATCATGACCATCCATTAAGGTTACTTATTACATCGCAAGAAGCGCCCGTGGGAAAGGTGAAGCGAATCCTGTGTTCTGATTGGCTGCCGGAGCGGGCAAGACCGTCCCTTCTTGCCTACTCGGGATTACCCACCTTTATCCCGCGCATGAAAGAAATAGAATGAGAACTTTTTTCGTAACTCTTGCACAATTTTGGCACAGAAACGCAAAAAGCGTTAGAAGATAGTGGAAACATTTAAACAGAAACGACTCTCGTGAGTTTGTTGTACTACAAACACAGCTGGCTTTCTTTCCCTGCACTCGAAGCAAACAGGTTATTATTAATTCTTAATAAAGCGAAATCTTTTTGCAACATGATAAATCCTTTATTAACCAAGCGTGTTTGGTCAAGATGGTTGGATATCCAGCCATCTTGACCTCACGCTTGGTTAATAACGCACATATCTTAAACTTAGTTATTTCCATTTCTTAGGTACTTTAATGGAAATAAAATCAAGGAGCTACCACTTGGAGCCTTCAATAACAACTCCGATTTGACTCACCTGTAAGTAATACATTCATAAGCTAATATTTGACAGATTGTTTAGAATATGACCTCTAAATCTCTTTATTAACAGTGCAATCTCATTAACATCAGTGTTAAGCTCCTTCTTTGGTTTCTTGCATCAGAAAGAGTTTTTAAAGCTACAGTTTTTGTTAAAAGCTGGGTCTTAAAGTATTTAAGTTCAAGGGTCTCCCATAGCCTTAATATGCGATTAAAAGAGAGTGACAGGATTGGTAGAGCGTGTAAGTTGAACAGAGGCAAGTGTCTTTCCTCATAAGTTTCTTTATACTTAAATAAGATTTCCAACCATGGTAGGTGACCAATCCGCTCTTTGAGGAGATCTATTTCGTTTTCATAAGCGAACACATCTTAATAACCATTGACAACGAATTATTCTAGAAAAAAAAAAAAAAAGAAAAACCATTTCAAAACCCGAATGAACATTTACGCTTAAACAACATCAAAAAAACTGCGTAATGATTTATTCATTCCATTTGTCGAGCTGTAAGAGTTTTGCGTGAAAAAAACATCCATTGCGTGTTCCACGACACAAAATTTTAAGGGACTAATACTTATACCATCACAGGCTTAAGACATCTGAATTGACTCAAATCATTTACCAAAAATGCGATTCCAAATTTTGATTCAAATACCATTCTCATTGTCATCAGTACCACACCTTTCAAAAAAGCTGTTGAAGGGACACTATTTACTTTTTATTAATCTAATTTATTCAACCCATATCATCATCTAGTCAAAGGTTATAACATCAACTACGATACCTCTAAAAAACTGCATTCTTTGAACCTTGCAAAATATCTGGAAAAACAAATATAACAAAAGAGAAACAAAAACAAAAACAAAACAAAACAAAACAAAACGCAAAAAGAAAACATAAAAAAAATAACAAAACAAAAAAAAATTGTTGAATGCGCACCTAAATTATTATTATTGCTATTGGGATTTGGGTTCCAATTGGTACCTCAGCCTACTGTAGCTATTTAACGACCTATGTTATCCCCTAAAATATTTCGCTAAAATTTCCATACGCACTTAGAAAGTTAAGACAAAATGCCTGATGACTGATTTGCGAAGCTATTCAGCCTGAGTAGTCTGTAAGTTTACATTAACTATTTCAGAACTATACCGAAGCACGTGGCCTTTCGCAAGTAATGTATCCCACAAATTTGTAATATTTGGTCTATGAAAATACAGATGCAAAATTTTCAGCATGTCTATTGGCTGACAAAGCGTCAGTTGATCATTAATCCCAAACAGCCTTTAAACTTTGACTCGCTCCCAACGTGCCACATGATGAAGAATCTGGAAATAAATTTGAGATTATTTTCTATTTTGAAAGAAGTTTTAAATGAAACACTTTAAATGTGTTAAAAATGTTAGGAGTTTACTAATTTGCTACATTTTTGTTCATTAAGTGAATTCGTAACACTCCTCCAATGGTACTTTGACGCATACCCAGTTTAAGTTATCTAACCCCATTTTTAGAAAAAATGGTGAAAAGGACTCAATAACATCTACTAACTCCTGGAATCAAGGAGAGATCTTAAATTCAGCTATCACCATTTCTTAGGTTCATGAATAATATCCAAATTAAGGAGCTACCACCTGGAGTCTTCAATTACAACTCCAAGTTGTATCACCTGTAAGTAACACATTCATAAGTTAATATCTAATGGATTGTCCGAGCTCCAGCTCTATGCAGCTCTAGTCGCGTTAAGGGACTTCATAAAACGTTTTAAATGATGTTTAGATGTAGTAAAGTACTCAGCTCCGCGCCAGGAGATTTCTGTTTCGCTAGTTCAGTTCGTTTCGCTCTTTTCTTGTACAGAAATAGACATATCTCTGCCCTCTCGCACCAGTGCCTATTTACTCTCCTAGGACAGAGGGTCTGAATGGGGGGTACTTCAATAACACTAAACAGTTATTTTCTCGGCTAAATAACATTAAACAGTTATTACTTAGTCATTTTAACACTAACATTAGAAAACTCACTGTAACATAAACTCACTGTCCATAAACAAACAAACCACGGCCTGAAAGGGGAAATAGCTATGTTCGGCCCATGTTTATCGTTTGAAAGAGGTTTTTTGGCCAATTTCCAACAATTCGGGATTATTTCAAGATTTCCGAAGAACGAGGAAGATATCCGAAGGCTGTCGGATATTTCCGAGGGCTTCCGAAGATGTCCGAAAGCTGCTGAAGATGTCCAATGACCGTCAGAGATGTTCAGACTTATGATCGACAATATTTGAAGACTAGCGGAGATTTGGCTTGTTTAACCTCGAAAGAAAGTTTAAGCAAAACTTGTTGTGGACGGCCGCCATTACGATAAAAAATTCAGAATTCATTATTTCTTCGCACCTGGCTTTTTAGGTAAATGTCACATATTTGAAGTGTTCTCGGGTTTAAGTTCTTAGTGAACTTCCTTTCTTTTTACAAACTGTGTTTACCAACGACGTTTTTCTTTTCTTTCGCTTTACGAAGAGGTTGAGCACGTGCTTTCGGTTTTGTGAGAGAGTTGACTACCGTTTCTTCTCTATGGGAATGCAAGTCAATATGTCAAATTCGGATAGGGATTAAACAGAGTGAAGTTTGACCGAATACAATTGCAAACAAACAGCTAAATAGGTCAAAGTGCGACGAATGTGACAACTAATTTGCTTAATTTTTGTCCATTAAGAGAATTCGCAACACTCTTCAAATACTACTTTGACACATACCCAGTTTACGTTATCTAACTTAATTTTTACTAAAAATGGTGAAAAGGACTCAATGACATCGACTAACTCGTGGAATCGAGGAGAGATCTTTAATTAAGCTACCTCCATTTCTTAGGTCCTTGAATAATAACCAAATTAAGGAGCTACCACCTGGAGTCTTCAATTACAACTCCAAGCTGTATCACCTGTAAGTAACACATTCATAAGTTAATATTTCATGGATTGTCCGAGCTCCAACTGTACGCAGCTCTAGCCGCCTTAAGGGACTTCATATAACCTTTTAAATGATGTTTAGATGTAGTACAGTATTCAGTTCCGCGCCAGGAGTTATCTGTTTCGCTAGTTCAGTTCGTTTTGCTCTTTTCCTGTGCAGGATTAGACATATCTCTGCCCTCTCGCACCAGTGCCTATTTACTCTCCTAGGACACCCCACAGCCCTTAAGTAATATCAAAGTGGCACAGAAACCGATGACAATACAAAAATGATTCCTGATTCGAACTATTAGAGTCAATGATAATCAAGCCCTATGCATAACTTGTTCACGACATCACATTTTCAATCGTCGTACCTCATAATCAGCCAGACTGGTAAAACTTTCCACATAGGAAGGACAGAACACGAGCAAGCTGCAAGAGTCAAAACAGTTATGCTGATGTGAATATTCACATAACTATTAATAATCATTATGCACCTATTGATTGGGTCTTTACTCCATGACTAAGCTAGGGCACCTTTTAATCTTATTAAAAGTTGACTCTGATTGGTTTGAAATCCTAAGTCAGAAGTCTTAAGTGTCCTAAGTCAAAGCTTTGCCCACCACTTGCCTCCCTTTTCGCCATTTGCAAAGCTCGAACGCAAATTTCTTCCAGCTAGAATTTACCTTGTTATCACTGGCGAACTGAACGAGGCTAGAGATGGTTTGCAAGTAAAGAAACCATAGCACCCTCTGAACTTTATTATTTTAATCAGATATCTTTACATCATTAACCGGGCTTGATGGGTTAGGGGATGTCTCATTCTCAAGAGCAGGGAATAAAAAGTTTGGATCCACCAAAGTAAAATGCATGCAGTTAAAAGGCTACCTATCGCTATGCATTTCGTGGTAAGAAATGACTCGATGTACTTTTCAGTGGCGAAAAGTACTGCTTGATAGTGCCCCTGAGATCAAAAAAGTGCCCCTGAGATCAAAAAATTACTTACATCATTTTTTTTAATTTTTGTGTTTAGTTTGTCTCCTTCGCATACTCTGCTAAATTTCAGTCTAGACCGAGTACCAGAACTATCTTTTTTCGGGCCGTTAAATTCGCGATTTCGCGTCCGTCATTATTTGACCATGTTCCGGAAGTTGATCGCAGGACTCAGAGGAGGGGTCGTCAAAGGCTCAACGCGAAAATCTCACATGGCAAAATTTCAAGCAAACACAACAGAGTGCTTTACTCTATTCTTACAAAAACTAAACAAAAATGACGAGGCATCGATGCGTAATTCAAAGGTGAAGAAATGGTGCAGACCATGCTGCAGGTATTTCTCTGCATCGGAGCCTTGCAAATAGGTCAGAGCGGGAAAAACGGATGCGATTTGTGCGAACTTGCCGAGTAAACCTCAGTCCTGTAGGAATATTTGGGATCTGCTCCGAACACTTCTTGGAGGACTGTTTCGAGAGATCTGTGTAATTTGAAGGATCCACGCGAAGAATTCTGTCGGGTTCAGTGCCTACCGTTCAAAAAAGGGACAAGAAAAACCATCCTCAGTGCGATCTCGACGAAAGGGAAGCTACGAACCTCCACGGGTTCTGTCAGCTATACATGTGGGTTGATCATTATCTGCCGTTAACAACTCTCTGGAAGAATACCTTACACAAAGGAAAGAACTCGGTGAACATTGTAAATAACAGTGGTAACATAGCAAACTTGAGGAAGGAGATTTCTGACCTTAAAGAGCTCACTTTTATACAAAAGAGATGAAAAATATAATTGTGTGCTCTAACTATAAAAAGAGCTGGCTTCAATATCAGCGAAAGTAGAACAAACAGCTTAAGACACACAGAGCATAGAAACACTTTAAAATGTAGGCTTGATGCCAAATAACCGAGAAAATTACAATTTCTTAAAAATCCTCTCAAACTATCAACCATCTGACAGCCAAGTCAGCGTGCTATAAAAGGGTCTCAAACTCACCTCAACATCCGTGACAAACGAATGTAAAATCAGGCCAACTTTGAGAGATTTATTCGCAAGACGAAAGCGCCTCCGTTACACCTTTCTCGGACAAAACAAAGAACCACTTCCATTTCATATCTAACTGAATGCCGCCGGTTCAGTCTTCTATCGCCCCTCAGAGCTACTTGGAAAATTGTCATAACACAACTTGCAGACTGTATCTAGGCCAAAAAATACTTTGTAACGCAATGAGGTCACGGCTCTGAAAGAGTTGAAACAAACTCTGCTTTAAACCTCACGGAAGCAGCACAACAACAGTCATCATGAATAAGACAGAAAAAACAAAAGAGGCCGAAGTACAACTCAACAACAGAGTTCACTTCAAACGTCAGTTTTTGTAATCATTACGGTGGCCAATTTACCATTTCAACTTCGTTGATATATCCAAATTATATAGTAAAAAATACCCAGGTAAGGGTTAATGAGATCATTGACCAAATGCATCGGGGTAAACACATTGATGGGTTGGAAATGGCTTTCACAAACTCCCACTATCCGCCTTGATACACAATCAGCCATTACCGAAAACAATTTTATATATCTTCCGATCATTTCTTACAAGAAAGGAAAATCCCTTACGACAAGAAAAAATACAATTTGAAGGCGATAAAGCAATGCGACCACAAAAGCCACAGGCCGAGTCCGTGCCGTTCCTTGTTTATCTTTATTCGCATGGCAAAAACTCATCGTTTGCCGGCGCAAAACTGTCCACAGAAGCTTCAGATGATTTCTGAAACATTTCATCGTCAGAGAAAGTCGTCATTTCTAACCATTTTCACTGCATTATCCCAGTAGGGTAGGACTAGAACGGAACATATGCGAACCATGCGAGTAGTCCACCCAATAAATCCCACCCGGCGCACCCCAAGGGAGGCCATCCATCATAGAGTAATTTCGTGCGTAAGAAATTAACGTCTCCTACCCCTAACCTTGTAGGAGACGGGACCTTCATTCATTCGTCCCTATCCGAAAAACTAGAATATCTAACCATTTCTTGATGTTATAGAAAGGTAGCATATTCTTCTCAATTATTTTAAGACCTTGAGTGTTGGTCCGGCCGGGGCTTGAACCCTCGACCTCCCGCACAACTAGCGTTCTATCCATTGAGCTAAACGGGAGGCATTGTCATTTCACGACTGACAACGAAACAGTTCACAAAAAATTAATATGTGTGATTCTCTGTGCAACGAACAAAGAGAATTGTGACAAAGCAAACATAAGTTTGTTGAGTCTTTGACGTCATGATAACATTTTCTGCTGTACAATTGCGGGCTCGGCTGGAACATGTTTTCAGCAATGGCGGACGATTTTTGGACGACTTTGAAGCGGTAAAAATTGGTCCTCGAAGGTTTGTTTTGAGTTTTTAAAGGCGAAAAGGGTTTTAACTTGACCCAATTCAACATTCTGTAAACAAATTTACCCAAACTAAAACGGTCAATTTTCGTCTCAGGGGCACTTTAAATAGGGCCACCCATTGTACAAAAAGTAGCCATTGTTCCTCGAAAATCGGACAAAAGAGCTAATACAGAGGAAGTTCCGTATTTAATTACACAATTTGATCTAAAGTACAAAGGAGCTACGCTGGCTCTCGGCCTCAGTGTTTAAGACAAACAAAAAAAATTAACTTTAGTAAAGCCTGTTTAATTAACTCAAAACTTATGCCCTGACTGCCTCCATAATTAAGGCATATATGTGGCAAAAAACGGGTGAGCAATTACGGGAGAACAACTGAAAAACTAAATAACGCGTCAAGTTAACTAAACGTTTAAAATAACAAACACTGCGATAAATGTGATGAAGAAACTTAAACAGAGTGCACACGCAACATTAGACATGATGTTAAACTTAACAATTAAGATTAAAAATTAATTTGCGGAGAGAAAAATTCAACGATTATTTGGCGTCAAGTCCTAAAATTAAGATTGTAAATCGCAAACGGCTTTTCTTCCCATTATTAGTCGCAAAGAGTGTTCCGTTACGATTAATAATCGTGGAAAGTACGGCTATTAATCGTGACAGAATCATTAATAGTCCTTTTTGACGAGCTTTAGACTTAATAATCGTGTATTGTATGGTCAATAATCGTATCTGACAGCGAATGTTTTTCTTAAAGTGCACCTAAACGCCCAATTTTTTTTCACTTAACGAAATAAGCGTATTTTTTGGAGTATTTGTGTGCAAAATTTTTTTTATTTGCTCAAATCTTCAATTTTCTGTGCCCAGTCAAAATACGGAAAATCGGCCGCCATCTTGCTCCACGACCGCGTTTAAAAAAAAATGGCTCTAGCGGATAATGTGACGTCAAATCGAGAACACGAAAGTCTGCATTTCACACATTTTCACTTGTTTGGGAAGGTTGTAGTCGATATTGTCCGAAAATATGCCGACTAAGTGTGTTGTAGGAGGATGTAGCAATGTGCGAAATTTGCAAGAGGGTATCGCGCTTCATACATTCCTCATGCAACACACCTAGTCGGCATATTTCGGACAATATCGACGACAACCTTCCCAAACAAGTGAAAATGTGTGAAATGCAGACTTTCATGTTCTCGATTTGACGTCACATTACCCACTAGAGCCATTCCTCTTTAAACTCGTTCGTGGGGCAAGATGGCGGCCGATTCTCCGTAACTTGACTGGGCACAGAAAGTTAAAGATTTGAGCAAATTGAAAATTTTTGCACAGAAATACTCCAAAACATAGGCTCTTTTCGTTAAGCGAAAAAAATTTTTGGGTTTAGGTGCTCTTTCACATTTTTACTTCTAAAAATAAAATTTTGTTTGAACCTCATTTTCAACGGTTCTGAGGAGAGGTATAAGATAGGTCATCTGTCATAATGTTGAGATCCTTTATTAGACAATAAAGGGAGGGGTCAAAAGTTTTCCTTTAACTTCTAAATCCTGTCCATAATTTCAACAACAAACTTTTCAAGCTTTTAACTGATTCCATATACATAACCCAGGAAAAATTGTGGAAGCTGTTCAGAGTCACAAGGATTTACAGAGTCGAAAAAACCTCTCTCAACAGGGTAGATACATCTGCATTTTGAATAAGATAGCACACACACCTTAGAAGTGCTATTCAAGGCAAATAATTGTGATATGGTACTTTCTGTCATGTCGATGTCTAATCACAACTAAACCCCCACAGCTAGTTTACCCATTTTCATATGTTGCAGTTTCATTACTCGTGAGCTTTTGTGAAGGGTTTGAAATTATATGAAGAAGTCGCGTGTCAATCATTCAGAGAGTAAATGAGTTAACCCTGCACTCGTATCAATGATTTTTGTTAATTAGGCTAAGAATTTTTTTAATTGATTTTGACTGCCACAGCCTGGTACTATGAGGAAAGCCTAATTTATGAAACACTTCTTGAGAACGGTACGAACAGTTACCTCAATAGGTAAAGAATATTAACAGAACGTTAACAGAATGTTGATATTTCTGTACAGAATTGTAAAGAAATATCGAAATATGTCCTATTCTCGTCTTTTTTGGAGCGCAACCGATGAAAAATTTACGGAGAAATACAGCGTAACGACAATGCGATAATGTACATGGTAATTGAAGATGACTGATATTACGAAAATGACTAGAAGATTAAGGAACTGATACAACCCAATCAATTACTCCAAAACTATTACATATCGACGAGGAACGGCTAAGTGATACTGAGGAGATTTATAACTTTCACCCAGAACTCTCAGTTTAGGCTGGGCAAAGGTGCTTAGCTTCGACGACTCTCTTTATTTCACTTTTGATGTTAAAATTGGACCTAATGCCAAATAAATGCGGTTAGAGTGAATGGAAAATCAAATCGACGACTATGAATTTCGTAAGTTACTTTAATGCATGATGGCAGTCCGATGGTTAAAAAGAAAATAAGGTGAATTCGGTTGTATTGGAATAGTCTCTGATTATTGCAGTAAGTCCAGTTAATTCCTTTCCCATCTTGATCGATTTCTCAGGAAGAATTAAGTTCGGGTGCCGTACGAATATAACACTATGACACTTTTTAAAATGTTAGAGCGGGTTTGAAGGATCAGAGTATGCCATTTAAGAGGGTCTGGATAGGGGGGTAGGAATGTCAGTTGTCAGTTAAAATTTGGGCCGTTTGTCAGTTGTTAGTTAAATGACTGTTAATGATTAACTTGGCAAGTTAACTATTACTTCCGACCCTATAGTTTTGGCTGAAAAGAACTTATAGCGGAAACTCGAAAATTTAGTCGAAAACTGATACAATAACAACTGCTTTTTCTTAATTCTGGAATGAAATAAGAGTTTTCAAATGACTTTCAGTCATTGTTTAAGTCGGTTACGACTCTTCTGAACACTAACTTCTGTTTTCCTACCTGCTTTCAAGAAGTAAACTTTCCATTTTTGTTGCTCAAACAACCACATACCCTGGAAAAGACAGAGGCCATGGCAGCCATATTTGTTTACAACTCGCCCGCAGATCTGATCGCGCGCGCCATCCCTTATTTTTCTCGCGAGTAATTTGCTTGCGTGTATCTTGGAATCCATTCTCCGCGGGGTCAATCAAACCCTTTCGACCCTCCTTACCGATGTTTGGTAACGTTAAGGCCCATCCTTACCTATGTATCTCAAGGCGAGAGAAATCGATAAAAAAAATCGACCTAACCGCCGTCACCTCGTTGTCTGTTTTTTTTTTTTTTTTTTTTAAGATTGTGGCTGATTGACGCCTGTCCTCACCGAAGTATTAGTTGGAGTCTCTTATCTACTAAAACCAGCAATCCTTTAACAAAAAGGACTCCCTGGTTCTAGGAATTTGTCCGTCTTGACTCTTTCAATTTTGAAGACTAGCAATGGCTAAAAAAATCTAATAATTAACAGAGCATAGGTTTTCTTTAATTTTGGCTGCTGACTTAAACCCCATTGCGACTTCGTACACCTCGGTGGGGGTTATTACACCAGTAAACCGATAGAAAGTGTGATGTTTTCAGTATCGATGGGATTGTAACCATTCTAGCAAAAGCGGCGGCAATTAAATATCTCACGGAGGAGGGAGTGGCTTTAAAGTGGACTATGATTTCTAACACATTGTCGAACTACTTATTTACGTAATTATTTAAAAAAGTCGTCGATCGTGACTTAAGGGCAGGGGAGGAGGGTAATCGAGAGCCGGTTAAACTATTGACTTTTGTAGCATCATCTAGAAAAATCCTGAATTATCTGTCTAAAAATTCTTCCGTCAAAGAGTTTTATCATGGCTAGTCGTATGGAGAGTCCCACTTTATATTCATCGAAAAAACCTCCCTTCAAACCTCATCGACCAATGTTATTTGTAAGAGTCCAAAAACGTTCTACACGCTGTTTAACGGTGCAAACCTAACTATCTGACGTAATGACTTCTTGTTAACAGGGACTTGTCGAATAATCAGTTAAAGAACTTACCCCTGGGAGTTTTCAACAGGACTACAGGGCTCTGGAGACTGTAAGTACCGTCCGACACAAATAAATCTTTATTTATCGCTGCAACGTGGAAGAGACTGAAACAGTCTCACGCATAATTTCACAAATATAACCTGACAGTGACATTCCGATGACAGTCCGATATGTAAAGGCAAAAAAACACAGGTGAAAGGATTCAGTTGTATTGGAATAATCGCTAGTTCTTGATCGCTCTCTGACAAATAATTTAGTTTGGGTACCCTACGAATATAATCTAACAGTAACATCCATTGAAGTCTTAATTAGACCGGGCTTCTAAGATCAGAGTTTTTCATTTAATTACATTTGTGTAAGTGTTTCTCGCACCTTTAGATCGCAATTTATCCAGCAGCAAATTCGTACAGAAGCGATTTGAGGTAATATAATGGAGAATCCAAACCGCCGGCAACTCCATTGTCCTTCATAAAACACTGACGCCTGGTTTTTAAACTGTGGCTGATATTGACACCTATCCTTACCGAAATGTCAGTTGGAGCCTCTTGTTTGCTCAAATCAGCAATCCTACAATAAAAAAATTTGCTGATTCTTGAAATTTGTCCGTCATGACTGTTAGGGGTAAGAAATGTTAATTTCCCGCGCACGAGATTACTATGTGATGGATGTCCTCCCCTGGGGTGGGATGGGTGGGTACGCAGAGCTTATTTAAACCATTTGAGCCAGCATATGCTGAACTGGGTATCTCTGCTAAAATATTGTTGATAAATATATAAATAAATAAATAAAATATTCCATTGAGTCACCTTAGCAACGCAATATATCTGAGAACTCAATCACTAAGCGGAGTAAAATGTTGGCTTCCAATGCGCAGTATCGCAGGCCCCTATTGGACCATAATTCAGAAGATCATTGTTCAATGTCAAACTCGCTTTGATCTATAGACCGAGAAAGAGAAAGTTTTTCAATATATTTATTGAATTAATTAACTCATGATCTTACAACAAGAGGTTTGTCACATATATAATATTAATTGAGTTATACTAAATTTGTCCACTTATTGACTATTCATTTACAAAGATCTTAACATTTGCTAAAGATAAAATTATGTTTCGAACCTCAATTTCAACGGTTCCGTGGAGAGGTATAAGACAGGTCGCCTCTCATAATGTTGAAATCCTTTAGCAGAGAATGCAGAGAAGGCTCAAAAGTTTTTCTTGTAACTTTTTAATTCTTGTCTATAATCTCAACAACAATTTTTCAACCTGTTTACTGATACCATAGACGTCACTTAGGAGAGAGAGCTACGCGGATTTACTGAGTCGAGAAAACCTCTCTTGACAGGATAGATAGAACTACATTTTAAATAAAAAAGCACACATACACACTTTAGAAGTGCTTTTCAAAGCAAATGATTGTGACATGGTACTTTCTTTCGTGTCGAAGTCTAATCTCAACTGAACTCCCATACCTAGTTTACCCGTTTTCATATGTCGCAGTTTCATTACTCGTGAGCTTTTGTGAAGGTTTGAAATTTTATGGAGAACTCGCATGTGAATCATTAAGAGAGTAAATGAGTTAACACTGCACTCAATGATTTTTGTTAATTAGACTAAGAATTTTGTTAATTTATTTTGACTGTCACACCCTGGCATTTTGCGGAAAGCCTAATTTATGAAACACTTCTTTGGAACAGCTCAAACAATTTTCTCAAGAGGTCCATACAAACGAAAGAATGTTAACAGAACGTTGACAGAATGTTTATGTTTCTGCGCAGAAATGTGAAGAACTATCGAAAAATGTCCAATTCTAGTGTTTTTCGGAGCGCGACTGATGAAAACTTCACAGAGAAATACAGCGTAACGCCAAAGCGATAATGTACATGGCAATTGAAATTGATTGATATTGCGAAAATGACTAAAAATTTAAGAACTGAAACAACCCATACAATCCAAACTATTACATATCGACGAGGAACGGCTAAGCGATACTGAGGAGATTTATAACTTTCCTCTATAACTCTAAGTTTACGATGGACTAAGTGTGAACAATAAGGCGTTGGCTGGCACCATTTGATTCTAATCACTGTTCTTTGAGAAATTTCAAATTCATCTGTACGACGACTTATAGGAAATGACCCGTCATCTTGTTTCATTCTCAAGGGCTTCCTTTACAACAGATTCACCCACATTCAACAGGTGATCACTATGCACATGGTATGTTCAAATTGGGAAGTGTCAATCACACACATGACATACCTTTCTTCAAATTTGGTTGTTTCCTCCTAACTTCGGCGAAATCTATCTCGCTATGAACCAATTATTCAACCTGCAAAAAGAAGTGTGTGTGTCGTTTTGTAAAATGGTTGTATCAACATCCTGAAGGCCTCAAAATACAACAGTCTGGAATCTTGAATTAACTTTTGCATATAAGGACCTCGGCACATTGAATCACAGAGCTACACAAAGGGAAACGACTATTGTTTGCGGGTGATTACCATGGTAACGGCATGACAAAATAATTTTTACATTATGCAAGAAATGACGCTATCGACATTACCGATCCTCGGAGGGAGCGGTTTCCAAAAGCGCCCACGTGAGAGGGTATTTTCACAACTAAATGCACATTTAGGTATCGGATAGACAATATAGAGAAGAGCAAAAATTGTCTGAGGTCAGCTTTGCAGTTTTAGCCACGTCACCAGCTTTGTAACAAACTAGGAACGGCACTTCTGTTGAGTAAACTGGAAGTGAACTCATGCGGTATCAAAAGTAATTCATGGGCAGCGTAACTAATCGCTGAATTATAGAGTCGCAGACAGCCACCTCCACAAAGGCAGCTGACAACTTGCGCACCGACGATTCTACTAAAAGGGAAGAAAATGAAGAAGGAAAAGAAGCGGGAAGGGGTGAAACATAGACTTATGGTCGGATGAGCTTTATTTTGCCCGTATCGTAAATGGTTTCTTGCATAAAATGAATAAAATAAGCAACAAACATTAAATAACGCTGAAAATTATGCGTATGTTCAAAAGCGCTTTATCGTGTATCATAAACTACCACCGAATACTTTTCTGGAGAGAAACGTTTTGAGCTCTTTCTTAAAGGTAGCTAGGTAGCTAAAGGATCTGATCGGTAGCGCACGGCAACGAGTACCATAAGGCAGGAGCAGCATGAGCAAAAGTGCTATCCCCAAGTCTAGAGCAGGTGACCGTGGAACGGACAGAAGATCTTAGATTGTTTAACGACTTAAAATCATAAAGAAACAAATTTAGAATTGAACTCTGAATGATACAGGAAGCAAGTGTACGTATATTAGAGCCGGTGTAATGCGTTCAAATCTCGTAATCTGGACAATCAACCCAGCTGTGGCGTTCCCAAGTTTCTGTAAGCCATCAGATTTATTTTTAGGTAGAAGAAAAGGAAGTGAGTTGCAGTTATCAAGGTGCGGAGATACAAAAAGGAGGACCAGTGTCTTTGTCGATTGCATGGAGAGGAGTTTTCTGCTCTGTCTGATGTTGCAGAGTCTACGAAAAGCCTTGCTTCAAGTCTTACCGATGTGAAAATCTATCAGCATCCGAAGCAATTTCAAATCTCACAGACACTGAAAACTGAAAATACAATAGGAACCATGTTCCATTATGGCTGTTGTGGATTAACACCTTAGATAAGACTCGGGCTCTATTTTGTAATCTTGAAGTAGTGAGCAATAATCTGTGGTAATCCCATATTTAAACCCTCCACTCGGAGCTTATTCAGTGTACGCAGCAACAAGTATGAGTAAATTTATCATCCGATGGTTCAACTTGCAGTTTTTCTAACCGAAGTGATTAAAAAACTGCCTACTCAAAAATTTCTGTGTAAAAGAGCAGGGGGCACACCAATTACTTGCATGATCTTTACACGTTTTGTTTGTTGCGTGCTGAATACGGCAGTAAGTAATCACAATCACCGAAGACAGAAGTCTCACAATTTAGATGCTGAGACTTCACGAGCGAGGATAACGCAATTTTAAACAAGTTATTGTGCATGCTGATATCTTTTCTTCATCTGGAGTAGTAACTCTGCCGGAAGTAGGTCACCTATGTCAGGAATCAGCGATGGTCTACTCAGATTTTTCATCCTTAGTTTTCCCTCCTGACTATTCAAAGCACAGAATGCCCTGTTTGGAGTGACTCCTCAACGCAGTTGACTGTGTCATGCTGATCTGATTAGTGGCAATTAATGCAGAATATGATGCAATAATTCACATTTGTTTTAATCTGATCATGACTTACTTCAATCCTGACAATCCACACAGGACTCCCTCGTATCTATTATATGGGAGAAGGGAGGTTAGTTGACTGGGTTCAGTTCTCTTTAAAACTATCTCATCACTGGGTCGTTCTCATTGACCAGTTTTGACAACGAACTGACTTCAAAATATATCATCAACTTCTCATGTGACATATAGCTCAGCCATCCTTGGCTTATTTCTTTGGCAATTTTATTTTGAATTAGAAATACAAGCTGTAAGTGTTAACATTTGGACCAAATGAAATGTCTCGAAAAGGTATGATATGTTTTTGGCTCTATACGACTTTTTATCCCAAATAACGTACCGGGACTTGTGGGTGATCCAGAGTCAACTGATTGATGCGGGAGTAAATAGGTGGTGAACCGTGCCATACCACGTATATTGGGTGACGTTTCAAGATGAGAGACGCTGGAGAGCTTATGTCATGAAAAATATGACTTGTATTTAGTTCAATGGCTGTTAAAGAATATGGACTGCTGGGTTACAATAACAGTACAAGGAGTATTGAAGATCGAAGCGAAGAAAACCTTTGAAAAATGAGGGAAAATGGGCTGAGGGGCTGAAGAGAAGGCAATCGACTCGTCTTGTTTCCTTTCCTCTCAGTGGCGTCTTTTTAAATTGGAACTTTTTTTCCTCTCAATCTGGCCTTAGGTAGCTCGCAGGCAGTATACTTCAATAAATAACACTTGAGGGATATATTCCACTATAACTAAATCATAGCGAAAGCAGTCTCTTTTTTAACCTTCTTGCCGTCATTCACTTGATTGTAATGAACAAATTCCCATCAATTTTCTGTTGTTCTTGTATCACTTTCTTGCATTTCAAGATTCGTAGACAGCCTGTTCCCAAAGTTGAAAATATAACTCCATGATATATAGAAGCCCATTTCAAACGATTATTTTCCTCAGTCTTTGACTTTCATATCTCTAATATCTCCTAATACTGGATTTTCCTTATTCATTCTTGTGTAGCGACTTGTCTTACAACCAACTGAAGTAGTTACCTTCGGGAGACTTCTTTCGTAATTGGTATATTCACGAACTGTGCCAATAAACGTTTGTTTCGCTTGCTGTAGGGCTGTAGATCATTTTTCTCACCTTACCTAACTCTGTTCGTATGATTTTTCTAAAAATAACTGTTTATTTCATGGCGATATCTCAGAAGGACTGGTTAAACCAAATTGAATCATTTGGCTGGCTAAAACCGATACTGATCGCTGTTTAAATTTTTCCCATCTAGAGCGATAACTTTTAACATATGTAATAAAAATGTAACAGGCAGAAAAACAAAAAAAAGAAAGAGAGAGAGATCACCTAGAGCAGAGGAGTGCTTTTGTTTGTTTTGTTTTTGTTTCTCTCTTTTATTGCGCCCATGTGGTTACTAGAACGGACACTTTGTGTTTATTGTTTTGCCATACGATAACCATATTATCAACTGAGCCAGTTAAGTCTGTATAGGAGAGTTTTGACCTCGTTTATTGCCACAGAAATCCCTTTAAGAATATTTGTCGTTCAAGGTGATTCAACCTCGTAGACCACCCTCTAATCGACCAATGTTATTTTTCTCAGATGGGATAGGAAATCATAGTGAACTGATATTTGTTAACGGTTAGGCGCTAGGTAGAGAATATTCTAATTGTAAGTAGCGAAGAGACGGTGTGTTTCTCAATGAAATATGTGTTTTGGCGAAAATTGTATTACGGGCAATAATTTTAAAGTTAGCATGTTTAGAAACATTTGGAGACTGGCCTCCCAGTCTTCAGATCCAAAGAGCCCTTGAGATCCAGAACTGACGAGCAGTAAAAATAGTGAGATCTGATAGACTCTAACTGCCGCTATTTGACGGTCACTGATAGGTTCAGATAAACCATACCGGCATATTTTTGTATAAAATACTTTAGTCAGAAGATCGAGCATGATTCCGCATTATTACTAAAATCCCAGGGCGTAAATGCGTCAAACTGCGTTGCAAAAACTCAGTGAAATCTTGAATCATTTGTAGATGTAATAATCCTATCAGAAAATCCTATCTTGAGAAGTTTTATGGCCTCTTTCAAACCTAATCAACCAATTCTGTTTAATGTACCTCCTCGAATAAGGGCTTGGGCACTTCTGCAAAGTCTCGGCTGACAAAAGGGGAGCTTATTGGAATGAGGGTGCTTTATGGGAGTGGTAGCTTATTAAGAAATTATTAGCCTGTACTGATTCACCGGTAAAAACTTGAAGATAAAGTGGCAATAGAAACAGCTTTTATTTGTGTTCAAGAAACTGAGGGGGGGTGGGGGTGGGGGTGGGGGCAAGTGGACAGCTTTATAAAACAACGCATTTCAAACTTTCTCACTCGAAGATTCCTCTTTTACTGGGCAACTAAAAGTGAGAATTAAATAGGTTTCGGGCGCATTAATCATTATGTGAATCGGTTTAATTCGCCTTGATCACAAAAGTTGCTGTTTCGCTAAAGATAATCGTTAATTGATATCATTCAATCTCGCACGTCAGCTTAATGTGTACTCTACTGTGATGTCTACCGGTTTTTGTCGTCTTAATCCGGCCTTGGTCTTTCTACTAGAATTGTAAAAATCCTTTAACAGTTATTTCACTTTTATGACTAGAAGTGAAATTATTTTAAACGTCTTTCATCATTTCAACATTTCTTTAAGTTACCTTAGCAACGCAATATATCTGAGAACTCAATCCCTATGCACAATAGAGTGTTGGCTTTAATTGCGCAGCATCGCAGGCTCATTCGACTATCATATAGGTGATCATTGTCAAACTCGCTTCGATCTATGTACCAAGAAAGAGAATTTTTTTCAATATATTTATCTAATTAAGTCATGATCTTACAACAAGAGGTCTGTCACATATTTAATACTAATTGAATTCCACTAAATCTGCCCACTTGTTGGTTATTCATTTACACATATCTTAACATTTTCAATTCTGAAAATAGAATTTTGTTCCGAACCTCACTTTCAACGGCTCTTTGGAGAGGTATAGGACAGGTCATCTGTCATAATGTTGAAGTCCTTTGGCAGACAATGAAGAGAGGGGTCAAAAGTTTTCCTTTAACTTCTAAATGCTGTCCATAATCTCAACAACAATCTTTTCAAGCTTTTTACCCATTCCATATACATAACCCAGGAAAAATTGTGGAAGCTGTTCGGAGCCACAGGGATTTACAGAGTCGAAAGAACTTTTCTCGACAGGATAGATACAGCTGCATTTTGAATAAGATAGCACACACACCTTAAAAGTGCTATTCAAGGCAAATGATTGTGATATGGTACTTTCTGTCATGTCGATGTCTAATCACAACTGAAACCCCACAGCTAGTTTACCCATTTTCATATGTTACAATTTCAGTACTCGTGAGCTTTTGTGAAGGGTTTGAAATTATATGAAGAAGACACGTGTCAATCATTCAGAGAGTAAATGAGTTAACCCTGCACTCGTATCAATGATTTTTGTTAATTAGATTAAGAAATTTGTTAATGGATTTTGACTGCCACACCCTGGTACTTTGAGGAAAGCCTAATTTATGAAACACTTCTTGAGAACGTTACAAACAATTACCTCAAGAGGTAAAGAATGTTAACAGATCATTAACAGAATGCTGATATTTCTGTACAGAATTGTGAAGAAATATCGAAATATCTCCTATTCTTGTCTTTTTTGGAGCCCGACCGATGAAAAATTTACGGAGAAATACAGCGTAACGCCAATGCGATAATGAATATGGTAATTGAAGATGATTGATATTACGAAAATGACTAAAAGTTTAAGAAACTGAGAAAACCCATACGATCCAATCCATTACATATTGACGAGGAACGGCCAAGCGATACTGAGGAGATTTATAACTTTCACGTAGAACTCTCAGTTTACGCTGGGCTAAGTGTCAACAATCGTGAGGCGTTGGTTGGTACGACTTGATTCTAATCACTGTTCTTTGAGGAAATTTAAATTCACCTGCACGGTGACTTAGAGGAAATTACCCATCATTTTCTTATCTCAATATTAAAGGCTTCCTTTTCTACAGATTCACACACATTCGACGGGCGATCACTAAGCACATGGTATGTCCAAATTGAGAAGTGTCAATCACACACATGACATACCTTTCTTCAAATTTTATTGCTTGCTCTTAACTTCGGCGAAATCTGTTGTGCTGTGAACGAAATATTCAGCCTGCAAACAGAAGCGTGTGGGTCATTGTGTAAAATGGTTCTATCAACATCCTGAAGGTCCCAAAATCCAACAGTCTGGAAACTGGAATGAATTTTGGCATATAAGGACCTCGGTAAATTGAATTACAGAGCTACACAAAGGGAAAAAGGGTGATTAGCATGGTAACGGCACAACAAAACTATTCCTACATTGTACAAGACATGACGCTATCGACATTGCCGATCCTCGGAGCGAGCAATTTCCAAAACCGCTCCTGTAAAACGATGTTTTCACAAATAGATGTACATTAAGGTATCGGATAGACAATATCCAGAAGAACAAAAAGTGTCAGAGGTCAGCTTTACAGTTTTAGCCATGTCATCAGAATTGTAACAGACTAGGAACGGCACTTCTATTGAATAAACTGGAGTTGAACTCATGCGGTATCAAAAGTAATTTATGGGCGTTGTAACTAATCGCCAAATTATAAAATTGCAGACAACCACCCCCATACAAGGTACATGTCAACTGGCGCATCGACGAATCCATCAAAAGGAAAGAAAAAGAAGGAAAATAAGAAAGAAGGGACGAAATTGATGACCTTTGTTCTGCCCTTGTCGTAATTAAATGGGTTCTTGAATAAAATTAATAAAATAAGTAAAAAAACCAACATTTAAATAACGCTAAAAACTATGCGCATGTTTAAAAGCGCCTTATCATTTATCAAAAACTAGAAACCAAAGCTTTCCTAAAAAGAAACGTTTTGAGTGCGTTCTTAAAAGTAACTACGCGGCTAAAGGATCTAGTTGGTAACGTACGGCAACGACTGTCATAAGGCAGGAGCAGCATGAGCAAAAGCGCGATCCCTCGAGTCTAGACCGGGTGACCGGGAAACGAACAGAAGAGATTGTGTAGGTTAGTGAAGAGCATAGTTGAAGGTAGGTTATAGAGATAACAGATCTTAGATTGTTCAACGACTTCAAAATAGAAAGAAACATATTTTAAATTGAGCTCTGAATGATACAGGAAGCAAGAGTAGGTCTATGAGAGCTGATGTGATGTGTTCAAGTTTTTTAGTTTGTACAATTACCCCAGTTGTGGCGTTCTGATGTTGGGATCTTAGACCGTTACGCAATACTTTTGAAATTTTTCCTTAAAATCTGTCTAGAACGGTGTCAGCCTCAAAAACGGTTCAAGCTCATCATAATACTATGTTCGGCAACTCCGGGACTCGAGTTTTATACATAGTAGTAGAAAGTCCTCTTATCTTAAATAACTAAAATTGGTCACGCGAAATGGTGCATTGCATGGGAAATCTGAACATCGTTTGTGCTGCAACTAAATAAAAACGTCTTCTTGAAGGGAAGTCAAATTAAAATCGCTCACAAAATCTTTATGGAGAAAATAGTCCGAAGAGCAAAAAATTACTTCAGCACAGTTAACGGTGAGAGACTATCAACTGAGATGATTAAAAGTACAGCGTTAAGTTAATTTTCTTCCGATATATGTCACTGATATATCTCTATAGCAATGTAACAAAGAGCGCATAGCACGTTATCGCGATTTATGGCTTAAGCAAAATATATCACTTGGACTCGATAAGGTACCTGATGGGAACACTTGCATTGCGACAAGGAGCTTCGAAGGCTTTCTTGATTTCACTTTTGATGTTAAAACTGGGCCTAATGCCAAATAAATGCTGTTAGAGTGAATGGAAAATTGAATTCACGACTATGAATTTGGTAAGGTACTTTAATGCATGATGGCAGTTCGATGGTTAGAAGGAAAAAAGGTGAATTCAGTTGTATTGGAATAATCTCAAGTTATTGCAGTAAGTCCAGTTAATTTCTTTCCCATCTTCTCAGGAAGATTGAAATTCGGGTGCCGTATGAATATAATTTGACTATGACACTTTTTATTTAAGACCGGGTTTGAAAGATAAGAGTATGCCATTTAATTTCATTTGTGCAAGTGTTTCTCACAATTTTTAGCGATTGCCATTTATTGAACAACACATTCGATTTGAGGTTATAGAATGGAAAATCAAAACCACCGCAACTTCATTGTCTGTTTTTGTTTTTGTTTGTTTTTCTTTTGCTTTTTTAATTGTGGCTGATTGACAACCTTCCTCACCGAAATATTAGTTAGAGTCTCTTATTTGCTGAAATCAGCAATCCTTTGAAAAAAAAAAAAAAAAAAAGAGAGACTCGCTTATTCTACTGATTTGTCCGTCTTGACTGTTTCACTTTTGAAGACTAGCAAAGGCTGAGAAAGTCAGATAGCATAAGGTTTCTTTAATTTTGATCGCTGACATAAACCCCTTTACGACTTCTTATACCCTGCGTGGGTTATTACGCCAGTAAACCGATAGAAAGTGTGATCTTTTGCTTTAATAATTAACTCGCTTGAACCATTTAAAATCAGTTGTTCACGTTGAGTATCTTCATATAATATGAAAAAAGTAAATGTGTGAAAAACAATGTGTGAAAAGCTTCAGTTTACCTATTAATCCGTTATCAAGTCTTTGGTGAGCTTTAGAAAATGTTACTTTATTTTCGTTGTCCGCGACGTAAATTTTATCGATGGGATTGTAACCATTCTAGCGTCCCACTTCATATTCATCGAAAAAGCCTTCCTTGAAACCTAATGGATCAATGATATTTGTCTCAGATGAGACAGGAAATCATAGTTAACTGAAATTTGTTAAGGTTAAGGCCCATCCTTACTAATGTACTTCAAGGTGAAAATTAAATCAGCAGCTCTTTTAAGTCCTCTCCACGCTGTAAGAGTCATATAAAGTTCTACGCGTTCTCTGACATTGCAAATCAAACCATCTGATGTGATGGATGACTTCTTGTTGACAGGGACTTGTCCAATAATCAGTTAAAGAACTTACCCCTGGGAGTTTTCGACAAGACTACATGGCTCAGAAAACTGTAAGTACCAAACAACATAAAATCTTTATTTATCGCTGTAACGTTGGAGGGACTGAAAAAGTCTCACGCAGAACTGTACAAATATAACCTGACAGTGACATTCCGATGACAGTCCGATATGTGAAGGCGAAGAAAAAAAGGTGAACTGATTCAGTTGTATTTGAATAATCTCGATTACTATATCAGGAATAATTTAGTTCAGGTGCCGTACGAATATAACCTGACAGTGACATCCATTAGAGTCTTACACCGGGCTTCGAAGATCAGAGTTTTTCATTTAATTACATTTATACGAGTGTTTCTCGCACTTTTAGCGATCGCCATTTATCCAGCAACAAATTTGTATAGAAGCGATTCGACGTAATAGAATAGAGAATCCAAACCGCCGGCAACCCCATTGTCCTTCCTAAAACACTGACGCCTGGTTTTTAAACAGTGACTAACTGACACCCGTCCTCACCGAAATATTAGTTGGAGCCTCTTGTTTGCTAAAATCAGCAATCCTACAAGAGGAATCTTGCTGATTCTTGGAATTTGTACGTCGTGACTGTTTCGGTTTTTGAGACTAGCAAAGAGCTGATTCTATTAGATAGAAAGACGTTTCTTTTAATATCCTAGAGACAAGGGCTACTTCATTCGCTGAGGGGAAGATATACACCCAACATTTTCTCTCATATGCTGGGCAGAGAACATTCCAATTGCAAGGAGCGAAGAGACGGTGTGTTTCTCAATAAAATATGTGTTTGGGCGAAAATTGTAATACGGACAATGATTTTAAGTTTGCGTATTTAGAAATATTTGGAGACTGGCCTCCCAGTCTTCAGATATAAAGAGCCCAAACCGCGATTCAAAAACTCGGTGAAATCCTGAATTATTTCTAAATGTAATAATCCTATCAGAAAATCTTATTTTGAGAAGTTGCATGGCCTCTTTCAAACCTAATCAACCAATTCTGTTTAATGTACTTCCTCGAATAAGCGCTTGGCACCTCTGCAAAATCTCGGCTGAGAAAAGGGGAGCTGATTGGAATGAGGGTGCTTTATAGGAGTGGCAACTCACTAGGTAGATATCAACCTGTTCTGATTCAGCCGTAAAAAGTTGTAGATAAAGTGGCAATAGAGACAGGTTTTATTTGTGTTCAAGTAAGCGAGGGAGGGGGTGGGGGGGGCGAAAGTTGAAAGCTTTATGTAACAGTGCATTTGAAACTTTCTCACTTGATGATTCCTTTTTAATTGGGTAAATAAAAGTGATAAAATTGAATAGGTTTCGGGCGCATTCAACTTTATAGGAATCGGGTTAATTCGTCTTGGTCACATAAGTCTCTGTCTCGCTAATTATAAAGATAATCGTTAGTTGACGTCATTCAATTTCGTGCGTCAGCTTAATTAGCACTCTACTGTAATGTCTATCGGTTTTTGTCATCCCGGTCCTATTGTGTAACAAAAGGCAATATTCGTTGGTTCGTCTTTTGTTTCTGTTGAAGAGCTAATCTCCTGTTTTTTAATTCACTTCTGAGAGGGTTGTGCCAATGAGGTTCTCTGGGTAGCCTCTCTTTAGCAAATGCGCTTCATTTGTAATTTTCTCCTCGAATATTTGAGAGGAATTTTTTCTTAGAAGTCTAAGGGTCTCCCCATTTAAGAAGTCTTTTTTAATTTCTTGTGGGTGATAGGAACTATAATGTGTATACTGAAATGTCTCTGGTTGTTTAAAACAAGTACGCACATCCGGGATTGCGTCTTTTTCGAATCGTTCGCCTTTGTAGGTGTACAGCTATTTTGTTGACTGTCTCGATCGTTAAGTTGTCTTGATTGTTTTCAGCTTGCGCCACGCGCGCTGATTCGATCGTAATACATTTTCTGTAGATGGTCAGGCAAGACCGCGGTTTCGATCCTAATCTTGTGAATTTCGTCAGTTGCCGATGAACAAAATAGACTGGTAGAGATTCGTTATCGGTATCAGTCACACATGAGGTGTTTCACAACCATTTCGTACTCGCTGGAAGGATCGAAAATCCTTTGTTTCTATTGGCTCTTACTTTTGGCCAATTGTGTGTACGTATCCACGATCCTTTCCCTTGGGGCATAAGTTGAGTTTTTCGTACAGGCTAAAATGCAATATTTGAGCAGATACTGCAATGTTTTTGCAGGGAGAGAGGTTCCTGCATTGGTTTATTGTTCTTCTTTATTGATTACTTTGTTTTCGCGGCAATATGTTGCTTAGTCTTAAGTTAAATTGATGTTTTTGCAGTTTATTGCTCAATCTTATTCATTCATTGTACGTGATGTTGCTCATTGTGAGTCATTCAGGGCACGTGATTTATCACTGCTGAGAACGGGGCCTGTCTGATAATAGCAATCAATGTAAAATGGGGTTGACAGGCCTACACGACTCCCCAGCGCGAGTCTAGAGTAGCCTATTAAAAGTTTGGCCCGAACGAGTATGTCTTTGGGCGACCTTCCTCTTTTGTAAGATACGAGAAGCGGATTTTTGTATATTTCGTTCAGTAGTGGTTGTGTTTCTCTTAAATGCCAATGTCTCATGAGAATTTTCTTTAGGTTTAGCACTGATGGTTGGTATTGTGTAACAAAAGGCAAGATTCGTTGGTTCGTCTTTTGTTTCCGTTGAAGAGCTAATTTCCTGTTTTCTAATTCACTTCTGAGAGGGTTCTGCTAATGAAGTCCCCTGGGTAGCCTCTCTTTAGCAAATACGCTTTATTTGTAATTTTCTCCTCGAGTATTTGAGAGGAGTTTGTTCTTAGAAGTCTAAGGGTCTCCCCTTTCAAGACGTCTTTTTAAGTTACCTTGGCAACGCAATATATCTGGGAACTCAATCATTATGTACAATAAAGTGTTGGCTCCGAACGCGCAGCATCGCAGGCTCATTCGACCATCTCCAGATTATCAGTGTCAAACCCGCTTTGTTCTATATATCAAAAAAGAGAACTCTGCGAACATAGGAGAGACTAAAACAGTCTCACGCAGAATTTCACAAATATAACCTGACAGTGATATTCCGATGACAGTCCGATGTGTAAAGGCGAAAAAACATAGGTGGACTGATTCAGATGTATTTGAATAATCTCTAGTTCTTGATCGCTCTCTTAGAAATAATTTAGTTTGGGTACCCTACGAATATAACCTGACAGTGACATCCGTCCATCGAAGTCTTAATTAGACCGGGTTTCCAAGATCAGAGTTTTTCATTTAATTACATTTGTGCAAGTGTTCCTCGCACTTTTAGATCGCAATTTATCCAGCAGGAAATTCGTACAGAAGCGACTTGAGGTAATAGAATGGAGAATCCAAACCGCCGGCAACTCCATTGTCGTTCATAATATACTGACGCCTGGTTTTTAAACTGTGGCTGATTAACACCCATCCTTACCGAAATATCAGTTGGAGCCTCTTGTTTGCTCAAATCAGCAATCCTACAATAAAACATTTTGCTGATTGTTGAAATTTGTCCGTCATGACTGTTAGGGGTAAGAGATGTTAATTTCCCGCGCACAAGATTACTGTGGGATGGATGTCCTCCCCTGGGGTGGGATGGGTGGGTATGCAGAGCCTCATTTAAACCATTTAAGCCAGCATATGCTGAACTGGGCATCTCTGCTAAAATATTGTTGATAAATAAATAAATAAATAAATAAAATATTTCTTTGAGTCACCTTAGCAACGCAATATATCTGAGAACTCAATCACTAATCGGAGTAAAATGTTGGCTTCCAATGCGCAGTATCGCAGGCCCATTCGATCATCACTCAGGAGATCATTGTCAAACTCGCTATACCAAGAAAGAGAAATTTTTTCAATATATTTATTTCATTAATTAATTCATAATCTTACAACAAGAGATCTGTCACATGTGTAATACTAATTGGATTCTACTGAATTTTCCCACTTATTGACCATTCATTTACACTGGTCTTGACATTTTTATTTCTAAAATAAAATTATGTTCTGAACCTCATTTTCAATGGTTACGTGGAGAGGTATAAGACAGGTCACCTCTCATAATGTTGAAATCCTTTAGCAGACAATGCAGAGGGGTCAAAAGTTTTTCCTTGAACTTTTTAAATCGTGTCTCTAATCTCAACAACAATTTCGGAACCACAACGATTTACAGAGACGAAAAAACCTCTCTCGACAGGGTAGATACACACACCTTAGAAGTGCTTCTCAAGGCAAATGATTGTGATATGGTACCTTCTCTCATGTCGATGTCTAATCACAACTGAACCCCCATGGCTAGTTTAACCATTTTCATATGTTACAATTTCCTTACTCGTGAGCTTTTGTGAAGGGTTTGAAATGATATGAAGAAGTCGCGTGTCGGTCATTCAGAGAATAAATGAGTTAACACTGCACTCTTATCAGCAACTTTTGTTAATTTGATTGAGAATTTTTTGATTGAGAATTTTGTTAATTGACTTCGACCGCCACACCCTGGCACTTTCAGAAAAGCCTAATTTATGAAACACTTCTTAAGAATAGTATAAACATGCATTTACCTCAAGAGGTAAAGAATGTAAACAGAACGTTAACAGAATGTTAACGTTTCTGTACAGAATCGTGAAGAAATATCGAAATATGTCCTATTCTCGTCATTTGTGGAGCGCGACCGATGAGAACTTTACGGAGAAATACAGCGTAACGCGAAAGTGATTGTGTACATGGTAATTGAAAGTGACTGGTGTTACGAAAATGACTAAAAGTTTAAGAAACTAAGGCAGCCCATACAATCTAAACCATTACATATCAATGAGGAGCGGCTAAGCGATACTGAGGAGATTTGTAACTTTTATAGATAACGCTCAGTTTACGCTGGACTAAGTGTCAGCAATAAGGCGTGGCTTGGCACGATTTGATTCTAATCACTGTTCTTTGAGAAATTTCCAATTCACCTGCACGGCGACTTATGGGAAATGATCCATTACTTTCATGTTTCAATCTTTAAGGGCTTCCTTTTTACAGATTCACTCACATTCAATAAACGATCACTAACAGAAGCACATGGCATGACCAAATCGGGAAGTCTCAATCACACACATGATATACCTTTCTTCGAATTTGATTGTTTCCTCTTAACTTCGACGAAATCTATCTCGCTATGAACGAAATATTCAACCTTTGAAAAGGAGCGTGTGGGTCAGTGTGTAAAATGGCTGTATCAGCATCCTGAAGGCCTCAAAAACCCAACAGTCTGGAATCTGGAATGAACTTTAGCATTCAGGGGACCTCAGTGCATTGTCACACCGATCTACGCAGGAAAACGGACTTATTTTGCGGCTGACTGCCATGGTTACGGCACAAAACTATTCTATTTACAGTGTGCGACACATGACTTTATCGAAATTGTCTACCTTTGGAGCGAGCAATTTCCAAAACCGCTCCTGTGAAACGGTGTTTTTACAAAAAAAGTTACACTTAGGTAACCCTTTCTCGCGGATTGGTATCGGATAGACAATATCCACAAGCACGAAAATTGTCCGAGGTCAGCTTTGCAGTTTTAGCTATGTCACCAGCGTTGTAACAGACTAGGAACGGCACTTTTATTGAGTAGACTGGAAGCGAACTCATGCTGTACCAAAAGTAATTTATGGGCGGTGTAACTAATCGCCGCATTATAAAGTTGCAGACAGCCACATGTCAACTGGCGCATCGACAAATCAATTAAAAGGTGCGAAAAAGAAGAAGGAAAAGAAGCAGGAAGGGACGAAACAAACTTTGGTTCTGATGAGCTTTCTTATGCCCGTATCGTAAATGGTTTCTTTCTTATAAGTAATAAAATGAACCAAAAAAAATTTAAATAACGCTAAAAACCATGCATACATTTAAAAGCGCTTTATCATGTATATAAACTGGTACTGAATGCTTTCCTAAAAAGAAAGGTTTTGAGTCCTTCAATATTCACCAAAGAGAGATAAAAGTCAAGTTATTGTATGCAACAACGAGAATGTTCGTATTCGAAATGGCGGGAAACTAGAGGACGAGTGCCTATCTTGAACAGTTGCCTATTCTATGAGATACGTTTTAAATTAAAACCACCTTTACGACCCTATCTCGGATCTTTATCATTAACACCTTGAAATATCATTAAACTCGAAAATAAGATGAAAGAGAAATCTGTTACACACTATTTTCTATGTGAAACTAAATGTCCAGCGTAGGAATTTCGAAAAATACCGTTTAAGTAGACGTACAGATTTTGAAAAACAACACCCTTAAGGTTTCATAGGGCTGTAGATCATTTTTCTCACCTTGCCTAACTTTATTCGTATGATTTTATAAAAATAACTGTTTGTTTCTTGGCCATATCTGAGAAGAACTGGTTTAAACCAAATTGAATCATTTGGCTGGCTAAAGCCGATATTGACCGTGGTTTGAATTTCTCCCATCAAGAGCGATAACTTTTAACAATAATTCCACAAATATAACCTGACACTGGCATTCCGATGACTCTCCGATATGTGAAGGCCAAAAAAAAAGGTGAACTGACTCAGTTGTATTTGAATAATCTCTAGTTCTCGATCGCTATCTCAGAAATAATTTAGTTCGGGTGCCGTACGAATATAATCTGACAGTGACATCCATTGAAGTCTTAGACCGGGCTTCAAAGGTCAGAGTTTTTCATTGAATTACATTCGTACGAGTGTTTCTCGCACTTTTAGCGATCGCCGTTTATACAGCAACAAATTCGTATAGAAGCGATTTGAGGTATTAGAATGGAGAATTCAAACTGCCGGTAACTCCACTGTCCTTCATAACACACTGACGCCTGGTTTTTAAACTGTGGTTGATTGACACCTGTCACGCTCTAAAGTCGATGGAAATGGATGCACACGAATCTAATCTATACATCTGCCATGCCACTTTAATGATTCAATCCTCTCTTCCATTACCTGCTTACCTCCATCATGTATGGCACACGAAGTGTACCTTACAAACACTACATCCCTTCCTTTTTCATTTAAAGCCACAACGATCCTAAGATGTCAACACAACGGAGAGTCACTTAAAGCCTAGTACAATTGAAAGTCATAAAACGGCTAGCCACAAAATCATTCATCCTCTCGTTATGAACAGTAACAGTCAATGATGACATTAACTTACGACAAAGTTTCTGATAATAGCACTTAAGTCAAAACATAGTCCTTGGGGGTTATCTTTTCCTTTAATAATTAACTCGCTTGGACCATTCAGAATTAATTGTTCACGTTGGGTATATTCATATTATATGAATAAGTAAAGTGACCTTCATAAGAGAAAAAAGGACACAAATCAAAAGAAAAATGTGTCATAAAACGTACGATGTTTACTGAAAAATGGCACTTCATCTGAGAAGGTCTTTTCCATAGTGGCGAGTAAAAAACAAACACGTAATTGTAGCGAGAAAGTACAATATCTAGCTCACCGAGAACTTTTATAGGCAAAAAAACGGATATTAGCAAGGGATTCGACGTAGAAATGAAATATAACTTGGTGGTCTTTTTGACCTTTGCAACAAGAGCAACCACGAGGCAAAATTAGATTAACAATCAAATATGGTTTATGCAAATGCTTTTCGCAACTTTTACCTGAGTCAGCAAAACTAGCCCTTCCAAAACGGTGTCTGCACTGTTAGTGAAAGATCAATGCACAAAACACGTTTTTACTTGTACTAATGGTGGACAAATTCCGGCCTGACGACCTTTCTAATCTTGACCGGTCACATCGAAAAGTTCTCGCGAAGGACATGAACCACTACACTGGGTAGATGAGCTCACGACTCTTGTTAATGACACTCTTGGCCGTGTGTTAATGTTGGGTTGATTCCATCGCAACCTATTCTGGTACGCTAATTTTCTGACATGATAGGCATGAGGGACAGCATTTTGAATTGTGCAAGCATACCCCAATGCTGTGATCTGGTTGGTCGTGATTCATACCCTAATGCGGCAGTCTGATTGGTTTCTGATAGAACAAAAATTGCGAGTGACATACCACTCTTTACGCTGACATATAGTTTTTTTTTAATATTTCAAAAATCATAAAAGTCAAAAATTTCACTATTACTTTTTGTTGCACTAAACCAGAAAAATCCTCAATTATCTGTCTATAGCATACCTCTACCAAAGAGTTTTATCTTGGCTAGTTGTATGGAGGATCCCACTTCAAATTCATCGAAAAAGATCTTCCTTTAAACCTAATCCATCAATGTTAATTGTCTCAAATGAGATAGGAAATCATGGTGAAGTGAAATTCGTTAACCTTAGAGTCCATCCTTGCCTATGTATTCCAAGCTTACCTCTGCAGAGAAAAGAGACCTTAAGATACCCCGAAATCGGTGTACGGGTACGGGTAGTGTACCCGTACACGTAAACTGTTCATGTGCGAAGCTAATTTGATGAAGATACTCCTAGAGTTAACAACCAGGAATTTGTAACGACTGTTTGCAAAAATGGCGGCCGCGATGGCAAGATTTGCTGTTTTTCTTCAGAAATAAGTTATCTAAATTGTTTAATTAAGTGTATGAAATGTATCCAAAATTCTCCTTTACGAATGTTCTGTCTTTAGAAAGTACGCCAATGATATGCTTCTTCTTCGAAACCGCGAGCGCGCGACACTTGTTATTGCAAACCCCGCCATTTGATCGAGGGAAATCACAAAACAATTTCTTTGATTGTCAACTTCAGCATTGACTCCCATGCCATATTTGTCAATGGTAGTGCTTTTGGGAGACATAACCGCTGGAGAAATTCTCAGAAATCCCCCAAATTACAGCCACAAACAGATATCGTTTCAGAGTTCAACCCTCGCGTTTGAGATCCAAAGTCAATCCAGTTTGACGTGCTTTCTTTACCGCTAAAATTTAAAATTTGGCAAAAATGTTTCAAAAGCCTTGCAATAATATTGCCAAGCAGTCAAACAATTCAAAATGTCTTAAAAAAACTCACTCGTTTCTCCATCATGTAGCTCGTCCTTCTCGTACTCTCGTACGAGAAGGACGAGCTACATTCTTCTACGGGTAAACTGGTGTCTAACCCTGAAAAACGGCTGGGTCTACCGGGTAAGATCGATGACGTCCTCGCAAAATGAAAAAAACATAGCGCTACCCGTTACCCGTACACCGATTTCGGGGCATCTTAATGTCTCTAAAGTCTGCACCATAAACGTTCACAGTACGAATTGTATGCAACAGGTTAGTGCCTGGTTGTTCTGGATTGTTGAGTCCCAATGCTTGTATTTGTCTGAAAACAATCCTTCTTATGTGAAGAAAGTCGGTACTTATGTCAGGATTCATCAAGGCGAGAGAAATCGATAAAAAAGTATCGTATCTCTCGTTTGGTGTGTAAAAAGCATCTCAGAAAGGTGGTTGTGACGGAGTTTTGTAGTTTCTAGAGCCACGTTTTAATGAACGCAGAACTGTCGGAAGCGATCACTGTTTGTAACCATACACTGGATATGAGTATCATTAGAAGTGATAACCACACCGTCTATTCGGTATATGTCGACCGCGATCTTGGGGTCTCAGACAATATATCACAAAGAGCTCACTGCACGCTACGGCGAGTTGTGGCGAAATATCACTTGAACTCCATGAAGAACTTATAATAGCTTTTAAAGGTAAATGGAGCCTCAAATCGATGACCTTATTGATTTCATAAGTTACTTTAATTGATGATGACAGTCCAATTTGCAAAAGCGAAAAAAAGTGAACTGATTCCGTTGTATTTGAGTTACCTCTCGTTATTTCAGTCTAGTGCATTTCTTTCCCATCTTGATCACTATCTCAGGAAAAATTGCGGAAGCTTTTGGGAGCCACACGGATTTACAATCGAATAAACTTCTTTTGACAGGGTAGATACATCTGTATTTTGAATAAGATAGCACACACACCTTAGAAGTGCTTTTCAAGATAAATGATTTTGACATGGTAGCTTCTCTCATGTCGATGTCTGATCACAACTGAACCCCCATAGCTAGTTTACCCATTTTTATACATTGCAATTTCATTACTCGTGAGCTTTTGTGAAGGGTTTGAAATTATATGAAGAAGTCGCGTGTCAATCATGCAGAGAGTAAGTGAGTTAACACTGCACTCTTATCGATTATTTTTGTTAATTAGATTGAGTCTTGTCAGTTGATTTTGACCGCCACACCTTAGCATGTTGAGAAAAGCCTAATTTATGAAACACTTCTTAAGAGGAGTAGAAACAATTAACTCAAGAGGTCATTACAAATGAGAGAATGTTAACAGAAAGTTAACAGAGTATTAATATTTCTACAAAGAAGTGTGAAGAAATATTGAGAACTTTCGTACTGTCGTCTTTTTTGGAGCGCGACCGATGAAACCTTTACCGAGAAATACAGCGTAACGCCAAAGCAATAATAAACATGGTAATTGAAAATGACTGGTGTTACGAAAATTACTAAAAGTTTACGAAACTGAGACAACTCATACAATCCAAACTATTACATATCGACGAGGAACGGCTAAGCGATACTGAGGAGATTTACAACTTTCATGTACAACTCAGTTTACGCTGGGCTAAGTGTCAGCAACAAGGCGTTGGTTGGCACTATTTAATTGTAATAACCGTTCTTTGAGAAAATTCAAATTTACCTGCACGGCGACTTGTAGAAAATGATCCATCATTTCCTTGTTTTAGTCTCAAGGGCTTTAATTTTACAGATTCCCTCACATTCAAAGGGTGATCAATAAGCACATGCCATGTCCCCATTGGGAAGTGTCAATCTCACAAATGATATACCTTTCTTTAAATTTGGTTGCTTCCTCCTAACTTCGGCGAAATCCCGCTGTCAACAAAATGTTCAACCTGAAAACAGAAGTGTCTGGGTCATTGTGTAAAATGGTTGTATCACCATCCTTAAGGCCTTCAAATCCAACTGTCTGGGATCTGGAATGACCTATGTCATCTAGGGACCTCGGCTCACTGAGTCACAGAGCTACGCGGAGAGAAAGGACTATTGTTTGCGGCTGATTACCCTGTTAACGGCGCAACAAAATTGTTCTTACATTGTACAAGACATGACGCTATCGACATTGCCGATCCACGAAGCGAGCAAATTCCAAACCCGCTCCTGTGAAACGGTGTTTTCACAAATAGATGTACATTTAGGTATCGGATAGACAATACCCAGAAAAAAAAAATTGTCTGAGGTCAGCTTTGCAGCCTTAGCCGTGTCATCAGCGTTCTAATAGACTTGGAACGGCACTTCTATTCAATAAACGGGAAGCGAACTCATGCAAAATCAAAAGTAATTTATGAGCGGCGTAACTAATCGCAAATTCATAAAGTTGCAATCAAGTACCCTCACACAAGGCCCATGTCAACTGGCGTATCGACGAATCCGTTAAAAGGAACCAAACAGAAGAAGGAAAAAAAGCAGGAAGGGGTGAAACTTAGACTTTGGTCCTGATAAGCTTTGTTTTGCCCGTATCATAAAAAAAAAAAACATTTAAATAACTCTAAAAACTATGCGCACGTTTAAAAGCGCTTTATCATTTATCACAAACTAGAAACGAACGGTTTCCTACAAAGAAACGCTTTGAGTTGTTTCTTAAAAATAGCTACGCAGCTAAAGGATCTGATTGGTAACGTACGGCAACAAGTGCCATAAGGTAGGAGCGGCATGAGAAAAAGCGCGGTTCCCAAGTCTAGAGCAGGTGACCAAGGAACGAACAGAAGAAATTAAGTAGACTAGCGAAGAGCATAGTTGGAGGCAGGTTTTAGAGATAACACATCTCAGATTGTTTAAAGACTTAAAAACAGGAAGAAGCAGATTTTAAATTCAACCCTGCATGATACAGGAAGCAAGTGTAGGTCTATGAGAGCTGTTGTAATGTGTTCAAATTTCGTAGTCTGGACAATTACCCTTGCTGTGGCGTTCGGAACGTTCTGTAAACGATCAAATTGATATTTAGAACGATATTGACCTTCAAGCTCATCAGAATGCTCTGTTCGGCAACTCCGGGACTCGAATTTTATATATAGTTGTGGAAAAGGCCTCCCAGCTTAAATTATTACGATTGGTTACACGAAAAGGTGCATTACAAGGGAAATGTGAACATCGTTTGCGCCGCAACTGAATAAAAAAGTCTTCTTGAAGGGGAATCAAATTAAAATCGATCATAAAACCTTTTTGAGGAAAGTAGCCCAAAGGGCAAAAAATTACCTCAGCTCATGTAACGGTGAGAGACGATCAACTAAGACGATTTAAAGTATAGTGTAAAGGTAATTTTCTTGCGATATATATCAATGGCGTATCTCTGCATTAATATAACTAAGAGTGCAAGGCACGTTATCGCGATTTATAGCTTAAGCAAAATATACCACTTGGACTCGATAAGGTACCTGATGGGAACACTTGGAATGCGACAAGGAGCTTGGACAGCTTTCTTGATTTCACTTATGACGTATAAATTGGACCCAATGCCAAATAAATGCTTTTTAGAGTGGATGGAGAATCAAATCGACGATCTTATGAATTTCAAAAGTTACTTAATACATGATGGCAGTCCGATGATTAAAAGAAAAAAAAAGATAAATTCAATTGTTTTAGAATAATCTCTAGTTATTGCAATAAGTACAGTTACTTCCTTTCGCATCTTGATCGATATCTCAGTAAGAATTAAGTTCGGGTACCGTACGAATATAACCTGACTATGAAATCTATTGAAAAATTAGACCGGGTTTGTGCAAGTGTTTCTCACAATTTTATCGATTGCCATTTATTGAGCAACTCATTCTATTTGAGGTTATAGAATGGAAAATCCAAACCATCGCAATTTTCATTGTCTTTTTTTTTTTGAATTGTCGCTGATTGACACCCGTCCTTACCCAAATATTAGTTGGAGTCTCTTGTTTGCTCCTATCAGCAATCCTATGAAAAAAAAGACTCGCTTATTCTAAGTGTTTGTCAGTCTTGACTGTTTAACTTTAGAAGACTAGTAAAGGCTGAGAAAATCAGAGAGCATAAGTTTTCTTTAATTTTGACAGCTGACGTAAGCCTCTTTACGAGTTCTTACACCCCGCGCGGGTTATTACACCAGTAAGCCGATAGAAAGTGTGGTCTTTTGCTTTAATAACAGACTCGCTTGGACCATTCAGAATCAGTTGTTCACTTTGGGTATATTCATACAATATGAAAAAATAAAGTGACCCTCATAAGAGGAAAATGGACATAAAAACAACAGAACAATGTGTGAAAAGCTTCAGTTTACCTAATAATCCATTATTAACTTTTTGATAATTTGGATGTATCAACAAAGTTGAAGTGGCAAATTGGCCACCGTAATGATTACAAAAGCTGAAGTTTCGAGCGTTAGCCCTTCGTCGGAGCGAATAGAGGAATTGTGGGTTGTGTTTGCTTTTAAAGGCAGAGAATGGAGCTACTTTTTGATAAGCCTTAGATAGTGTTGGTTTAATTTCATTGTCAGCGACGTAAATTTTATCGATGGGGTTGTAACCATTCTAGCGAATGTGGTGGCAATAAAACATTTCACAGAGGAGGGAGTGGCTTTTAAAGTGGACTATGATCTCTAACACATTGTCGACTTACTTATTTTTGTAGCTTTTTAAAACAGTCGTCTAGCACGAGTGAGGGGGCAGGGGAGGAGGGTAATCGAGAGCCGGTTAAACTATTACCTTTTGTTGCACCAGTCCAGAAAAATCTTGAATAATCTTTCTGTATACTTCTACCAAAGAGTTTTATCTTGGCTAGTTGTATGGAAAGTCCCACCTCAGAATTCATCGAAGAAACCCTCCTTCAAACCTCATCGACCGATGTTCTTTGTCTCCGATGAGATAGTAAACCAAAGTTAACTAATATTTGTTCACGTTAAGGCCATTCTTACCTATGTATTTTGAGGTTGAAATCAAACCAGCAACTTTTTTAGCCCCCTCCACCCGGTAAGAATCCTACAAAGTTCTAAGCTTTATCTAACAATGCAAATCTAACTATCCGATGTAATGATTTCTTGTTTACAGGGTCTTGTCCAATAATCAGCTAAAGAACCTATCCCATGGAGTTTTCCGGAGCAATCGGCGCCTCGAAAGACTGTAAGTACCAACATTATTCATTATTTACTACTGTAACGTCCATGCAAGCAATGGGGAGGACTGAGGCAGTTTCACGCAGGATTCCACTCTTTGTAAAGGAAAAATGTATATTCGGTGGAGAAAACAACCAGTGGCGAGGAATAAAACACAGCCGGTCTAATTCTACATCCCCTCCCCCATGACTCGGGAAAGAAACTCTGCACTATAAACGCTCGCAGTACGGACTGTATGCAACAGCTTCAGTAGAACCTGGTAGTTTGGATTCTTGAATCCCTATGGTTAAATTTGCCTGAAAACAATCGTTTTTAGGTGGAGAAAGTTAGCACTTTCTCAGGTTTTATCAAGACGAGAGCAAGCGATAAAAAAAGTATCGTATTTCTCGCTTGGTTTGTAAAAAGAATATCATAACGGTGATTTTGACGGAGTTTTGCAGTTTCTAAAACCAAGTTTTATTCAACGTAGAATTGCCGGAAGCGATTACTGATTGTAACCATACACTGGATATGACCATCACTAGAAATGATAACTACACCGTTTGTTCGGTATATGTCGATTGCGATCTTGGGATCTCAGGCAATATATAACAGTGTGCAGAGCACGTTATTACGATTTAGGGCTAAAGGGAAACATCACTTGAACTCGATAAAGAATCTGACGGAAACAATTGCACTGAGACACGGAGCTTCGCCAGCTCTCTTGATTTTATGGACAATATTTAGATAGTTATAGATGGGAACGAATCCCAAATAATTGCTTTTAAGGTAAGTGGAACCTCCAATTGACGACCTTATGAATTTCATAAGAAACTTTAATACATGATGACAGTCCGACATGCAAAAGTGAATAAATAAAGGGAACTGTTCTAGTTGTATTTGAGTAATCTCTAGTTATTTGAGTCTAATAAATCCCTTTCTCATCTTGATCGCCATCTCAGGAATAATTAAGCACGGGTGCATTAAAAATGTAACATGACTGTGACATTCCATTGACAGTCCGATATGCAAAGGTGAACTGATGCAGTTGTATTTGAATACTCTCTAATTCTTGATCGCTATCTCAGAAATTATTAAAAACTGGATCATTGGATAATGCAATTCAAAACTTTTTATTGGCTCAGCCATTATGGTATATGAGCCAATATACCATAATCTACAAATATGGTAAGCGTGCACGTCAGCTTGAAATCAAAAGGGAGCTAAAAAAATCCGGTTTCTTCTTAGAAAATAATAATTTCTTGGGGGCGTTTTTAATTTAACAATTATTCAGTTCGGGTGTCATAAGAATATAACCTGACAGTGATATCCATTGAAATGTTAGACCAGGCTTCAAAGATCAGAGTTTTACATTTCATTACACTTGTGTGAGTGTTCCTCGCACTCTTAACGATCGCTATTTATCTAACAGAAAGTTCGCATGGAAGCAATTTGAGGTTACAGAGTAAAGAATGCAAACCACCGGCAACTCTTTTAATTTGTCCTTATAATACACTGACACCTGGTTTTTAAATAGTAGCTGATTGACACCCGTGATAGGCTCAGATGAATTAAACCGGCATAAGTTTGTATGTAATACTGTAGTCAGATGATCGAGCATGATTCCAGCATAATTACCAAAATTCTCGAGCGTAAGTGTATCAAACTGTGTCGCAAAATCTCAGAGCAATCTTGAATTATTTGTAAATGCAATAATCCTATCAGGGAATCTTATCTTGAGAAGTTCAATGGCTTCTCTTAACCAAGTCTGTCAAACGTACTTCCTCGAATAAGCGCTTGGGCACTTCTTCAAAATCTCGGCTGAAAAAAAGGGAGCATATTGGAATGAGGGTGCTTTATTGGAGTGGCAATTTATTAAAAAATTATTGACTTGTACTGATTCAGCTGCAAAAAGTTGTAGATAAAGATTCGGGCGCATTAATCATTATGTGAATCGGTCTAGTTCGTCTTGGTCGCAAAAGTTTCTGTTTCGCTAAAGATAATCGTTAATTGATATCATTCAACCTCAGTTGTGCGTCAGCTTAATGTGCACTCTATTGTAATGTCTATCGGTTTTTGTCATCCCGATCCGGCCTTAGTCTTTACTAGAATTGTTACAATCCTTTAAATTGAAAAAAATTAACATCACGTGACTAAGGTATTTGACACCCTCAGGAGACAGCTATGGCGAGTCTCGACTTAAACCTGTGGTTAGGGCTGGGCTTGCAGAAATCACTTGAGTTCCATTGACCTTTTTCCAGTATTTTGATGTTAGGGCTACAGTTGGGTTAGGGTTACAGTTGGGTCAAGTGACAAGCATTCTCATTTCCCTCCAGCATCCTGGGGCAAGTGGCCAGATGACACTGGTCTTGCTGAGCCCAAAACATTTTGCACTAACCTGATAATTTAAAAACTGTTCCATGCACTTTGTGCTCTAATCCCAAACTGAACCCTGCAAGGCTTTTGACAGGTACCCTCTCACTCTAAATCCCTATTCTTAGCTAGTTAACAGCTTGCATAGTTAGAGACATGAAAATAGCAACATAGTGACAAAAGGAAGATTTTGTTAATTAATTGCTTAACAGCTATTTCAAATTTTATGACTTGAAGTGATATTATTTTAAACCTCTCTCATCATTTCAAGATTTCTTTAAGTTGCCTTATCAATGCAATGTATCTAAGAATTTAATTACTATGTACAATGAAGTGTTGGCTCCGAATGCGCAGCATCGCAGGCTCATTGGACAATCATTCAGGTGATCATTGTCAAACTCGCTCCGATCTATATACCAAGAAAGAAAACTTTTTTCAATATATGTATCTGATTAATTCATGATCTTACAACAAGAGGTCTGTGACATATGTAATACTAATTGAATTCTACTATATTTGCCCACCTGTTTGCTATTCATTTACACATGTCTTACCATTTGTATTTCTAAATTTAAAACTTTGTTCTGAACCTCACTTTCAACGGTTCCGTGGAGAGGTATGAGACAGGTCACCTCTCATAATGTTGAAATCCTTTAGCAGACAATAAAGAGAGGGGTCAAAAGTTTTTCCTTTAACTTTCTAAATCTTGTCTATAATCCCAACAACAATCTTTTCAAGCTGTTTACGGATTCCGTATGCATCACCCAGGAAAAATTGTGGAGGCTGTTGGGAGCCACATGGATTTACAGGGAGTCGAAAAAACCTCTCTTGACAGTTTAGATACATCTGCATTTTGAATAACATAGCACACACACCTTAGAAGTGCATTTCAAGGCAAATGATTGTGATATGGTTCCCTCTCTCATGTCGATGTCTGATCACCGATGAACCCCCACAGCTAGTTTACCCATTTCCATATGTTGCAATTTCATTACTCGTGAGCTTTTGTAAAGGGTTTGAAATTATTTGAAGAAGTCGCGCGTCAATTACTTAAAGAGTAAACCAGTTAAGGCTGCACTCTTATCAAAGATTTTTGTTAATTAGATTAAAAGTTTTGTTAATTGATTTCGACTGCAAACCCTGGCACTTTGAGGGAAGCCTAATTTATGAAACACTTCTTGAGAACAGTACAAGCAATTACCTTAGGAGGTCCTTACAAATGAAAGAATGCTAACAGTACGTTAACAGAATGTTAATGTTTCTGCACAGAAATGTAAAGAAATATCGAAATATGTCCTATTCTCGTTTTTTTTGGAGTGCGACCGGTGAAACTTTACGGAGAAATACAGCGTAACGCGAAAGCGATAATGTACATGGTAACTGAAAATGATTGGTGTTACGAAAATGAAGAAAATTTTAAGAAACTGAGGCAACCATATACCATCCACAATATTACCTATCGACGAGTAACAGCTAAGCGATACTGAGGAGATTTATAACTTTTATATTTAACGCTCATTTTACGCTGGACTAAGTGTGAGCAATGAGGCGTTGGTTGGCACGATTTGACTCTAATCATTGTTCTTTGAGAAAATTCAAATTCACCTGCACGGCGACTTACAGGAAATGATCCATCACTTTCACGTTTCAGTCTTTAAGGGCTTCCTTTCTACAGACTCACTCACATTCAACAAGCGATCACTAAGCACATGGCATCACCAAATTGGAAAGTGTCAATGACACACATGATATACCTTTCTTCAAATTTGATTGTTTCTTCCTAACGTCGACGAAATCTATCTCGCTATGAACTAAGTACTCAGCCTACGAACAGGAGCGTGTGGGTCATTGTGTATAATGGTTGTATCAGATCCTGAAGGCCTCAAAAACCCAACAGTCTTGAGTCTGGAATGAACTTTAGCATATGGGGGACCTAGATACATTGTAACACAGAGCTACACAGAAGAGAGGACTATTTTTTTGCGGCTGATTGCCATGGTAGCGGCAAAGCAAAATTGTTCCATTTATATTGTACGAGACATAACGCCATCGACTTTGTCGGTCTTCGGAGCAAGTAATTTCCAAAACCGCTCCTGTGAAACGGTGATTTCACAACTAAGAGTTATATTTAGGTAATACTTTCCAGAGGAACAATATTGCCCAAGGTCAACTTTGCAGTTTTAGCTCTGTCACCAGCGTTGTAACAGACTAGGAGCGGCACTTTTATTGAGTAAACTGGAAGCGAACTCACGCGGTATCAAAAGTAATTAATGGGCGACGTAACTAGTTGCCAAATTATAAGGTTGCAGACAACCACCCCCATACAAGGTACATGTCAACTGGCGCATTGACAATTCCATTAAAAGGAACGAAAAAGAAGAAAAAGAATCAGGAAGGGGTGAAACAAACTTTGGTTCTGATGAGCTTTGTTCTGCCCGCATTGTAAATGAGTTCTTTGATATAATTAATAAGATAAAAAAAACCTTTGAATAACTCTAAAAACTATGCGTACATTTAAAAGCGCTTTATCATGTATGATAAACTGGTACTGAACGCTTTCCTATAAAGAAAGATTTTGAGTTCTTTCTTAAATGTAGCTAGGCGGCTAAAGGATCCAATTGGTAACACACGGCAACAAGTACTATAAGGCAGGAGCAGCATGAGCTAAGACGCGGTCCCCAAGTGTAGAGCAGTTGACAAAGAAATGAATAGAAGAGATTGTGTAGACTAGCGAAGAGCATAGTTGGATGCAGGTTTTAGAGATAGCACATCTCAGATTGTTTAACGACTTAAAGACAGACAGAAGCAAATTTTAAATTGAACTCTGAATGATACAGGAAGCAATTGTAGGTCTATGAGAGTCGATGTATTGTGTTCAAAGCTCATAATAGGGAAAATCATCCCAGCTGTGGTGTTGTGAACGTTCTGTAAACAATCAAATTGATAATTAGTTGAAACAAAATGAATTGAGTTACAGTAATCAAGGTGCGAAGATACAAAAGCGTGGATCAGTGACTTTGTCGATTGCACACTGAGAGAGGAATTTTTTACTTTGTCTGATGCCTGCAGAGTCCATGAAAAGCCTTGCTTTAGAACTTATTAATGTGAAAAACCATCAGCATCTGAAGCATTTCAATCTCCTAAACACTGAAAACTGAAAAACAACAGGAATCATGTTCCATTATGCCTGGTGTGGGTTGACACCTTAGATAAGACTCGGGTTTTATTCTGTAATTTTAAACTTGTCATCGATAATCCTCCGTTATTCCATATTTAAAGAACCCAATCGGAGCCTCAAGCGTCACTCTGCTCAGAGATTCTTGTGCGTTTCACAGTTGTCTCACTGAAATAGCACGTCCACGTGTAAAGAATCTCCTCCTTCAATAATTGCCAGTGAGACATAAAAGTCAAGTTATTGTACGTACCAAGGAGCATTTTCGTATTAGAAATAGCGGGAAGTAGAAGACGAGTGCATATCTTGACCACTTTCCTATTCTATGAGATACGTTTTACATTAAAACCACCTTTACGACCCTATCTCAGATCTTTATCATTAACACCTTGAAATATCAATATAATCTAAAATAAGATGAAAGTGAAATCTGTTAGACACCATTTTCTTTGTAAAACTAAATGTCTAGAGTAGGAATTTTGAAAAATACCGTTTAAGCAGACGTACAGATTTTGAAAAACAACACCTTGAAGGTTGATCGTGTTGTAAACTTGATACTCGGATTCGTGAAAAGTCTCTTCCGAATTTCGTATGACCTTTATTTTGAGAATACAGTCTTCTGCATGCTCTTCGAAGAAAAAGCCTGCAATATATGTGCGTGCATTACGAACTATGTGCTCGAGGTTACACGTGTGAGAGCCTGGTCGTTGTTCTGGAAGCTGAATCACAACAGTTTTCCTAAGTATCTAAAAAAATTGATTTATTGAATATTTCGGACGCCATCTTGTTCAGGGGGCTCACCGATCGCACGACTTTTGTGCGATTATGTTGCTACGTGCTGAATACTGTAGTAAGCTGTCTCGATCACCAAAGACAGAAATGTCACAATTTAGATTCTGAGGCTGCCAGAGCGAGGAAAACGTAGTTTTAGACAAGTTGCTGAGTACATGTTGATATCTCGAGTGTGGACTCCGTAAGACATGTTTTTGGAAGGATTAGTAAACCCTAGCAACTCTGCCGGAATCAGCAGCAAATCTCTCACCGACAAAGGAAGTTACTGGAGTCAACGTATAATTGGAATGATCTAGTTAGCACCTAGAGTGTCACAAGATCAGCAACGAGCGATTATCTGCTTAGATTTCTCATTCTATGCTTTCTCTCCTGACGTTTCAAGTTACAGAATGCCTTGTTTAGAGAAACTCTTCGACGTATTTGAATTTGTCACGCTTATCTGATTAATGGCAAGTTAAATAGATAGGGCGAACGGAATAAGCCGCCATAATTCTCATTTTTTAAATCTAATTAACTCCCATCTTGACAATCCACACAAGACTCCTCAGTATCTATTAAATGGGCGAAGGGGCGACACTTTATCCTCTCTTGACTGGGTTCAGATCTCGGCACGACTTTCCTTCGCTTTGAATCAATCACCACTAGCGATCTGAGCACTGGGTCATTCCAAAAGACCAGTTTTGACAACTAAATGAATTCAGAATACATCATTTCTTTCAATGTGACATTTAGCGCAGCCATCCTAGGCTTAGTTCGCTGAAAATAATATGCTAAGTCAGTAGTTCAAGCTGTAAGCGGTAACATTTGGACCAAATGAACTATCTCGACATGTGATGATGTTTCTGACTAGAAAACTTTTTATCCCAGCTAACTTACCGGGACTTGTGGGCGATCCAGAGTCGAATGGCTGGTGTGGGAATGAACAGGGGGTGAAGCATGCCATGCCACGTATACTGGGTGACCTTTTAAGCTGGGAGAGGCTTTCAATCTAGCTTTAGGTAGCTTGTACAACGGTAAACCTCAGTAACTAACACTTCAGCGATATCGCTCCATTGTAACTAAATCACAGCCAGCGTAGCCTCTCTTTTTACCCTTATTGCCCTCATTAACTTGATTGTAATAAATCCACTCCCATCAATTCGATTAATTGGCTAGTTTCTGTTCCTCAATTTTTGTGCATTACAGTCTCGAGCCTTCAAGGTTCGTAGATAGCCTGGTTCCCGAAGTTGTAAATCTAATTCCATGATATCTAAAAATTCATTTTAAAGGATGGTATTCTTCGGTCTTTTCTCTCATATCTTTCATATCTCCTAACTTGGATATTCCTTGTTTACTTTTTTGTAGCGACTTGTCGTATAATCAGCTCGAACACTTACCTTCAGGAGCCTTTTTTGAGAATTACAATCTTCAAGAACTGTGAGTGAAATGTTTGTTTCGCTTGATATGGGGCTGCTGATCATTTTCTCACCTTATCTAGCTCTATTCTCGTGATTTGTATAGAAAATAACTGTTCTTGGGTAAACAGAACCGATTATAAACTGACTGCGCGATAAAGCTGTTTCAAGTTTTCCACTTTACCAATGAATTACTTGAACGTCATACACCGCCAGTTGGGATGTAAGCTCTTGAAAACATGCAGCGTTGTGCAGCGTCAAAATTTTGATACTTTTCCCATCCCTTTCATGGGTTCAAAGCCACATCAACCCTTAAATATGAAGCAAGCAAGCATAAAGACAATTCGAAACGTCAACTTGCAAGACATTTCTATTGACATTTTGATATTTTGATGGGACAGATATCGTAGAAGGACAGCCAAGGCCCTTCTCGTCTTTTTTGGAAACTCAGACATACTTTATGATTCTATGGGAATGGTCCTCTTTGAATCGCACAGGTCTTTACCTCGCATTGATTCCCTCATTTTCCAAGCCGACGGAAGCTTGGCGAGCAATCTGTTCCCAACTGAATAACATTGAATTCAAACCGCTTAGCAGTTTATTTTCAGCTTGTCCAAATACTATTCTACAGACTTTTGCTTCAGCAAATTTCTATTGTAAATAGAATCTAGTCCATTTCATATAGTCTGTTTCCCTCGCTAAGCTGCTCAAGCTCCTAATTAAAAACTTATGTACGTAGAGACATCGAGATAGGGATTTAATTTTCTGTTGGCATATGTTATATAACGTGGCAAACATTGATAGGAAGAGAGCTTTTTAAAACAAATAAGTAAATAGAAACTGTGTGCGGCAGCTATTGTGTAAAAGGAGAGGCTATTTTTTCATCTTAAGGAAGCATTCTGAAAATGGATTCCCTTCAGCCTCCTTTCGTCGACAGTAGAAAAGCCATGCATTCTGCGATCCAATCATCGACTTCTTTATATAAGAAAAATATTATCAGGAGCACTGGATAATTCCTGTTTCACGAAATGTTAAGAAAGATGTCTGATGTTGTCACATTTCTTGTTACCTTTCAAGTTTACAATGGCAGCACAAAAGGAAATCAATCTGTTAGCCTATTTGCTTTTCAACAGCCCTATCTTGTGTTTTCCATTTTTCCAATGCAGTTTCCTGAACAACAACAACATAAAGAACTTGTCCTCTGACCAGTTACCTCGTACATATCGGGAGGGGAAAGAATTTAGAAACCTGTAAGTTCTGTGGTTTTGCAGTCTTATACCGTTTTGGATCAGTAATTCTACCAAATCTAAAGTTCTAAAATATATCTTGTAACATATCCTCCTCAGAGATGGTGACTGGGAACGTGAACAATTTTGTACTGTCAATTCTAAGACTATTTGAGCAATTTTTATTTGAATGTACTGCTAATTCTTAAAGCACAAAGTTATTGAAAAGGAATTACGATGACTGTACATATTCAGTTGCGGTCTCCGCACTTGAAAGGATTCATGAATTGGAACTGGCAGCGAGCGAAGTGTGCTCAGCGTGGCCTTGCATACCTCGAATTAAAGAATTGGTAACTGCTGGTAACTTTGTCAGCTCCCTGGCATACATAATTAAATTTTGGTTAATACATTCTGTTTTGCGTCAATCGTATTTTTAAAGTGATGAAAACTTCCTGCAAAAACAAACTAAACATTGATCATTCAAATTTTGAAAAATTTAATGCCACTGAAGAAAGGCGCGCATTATAATTCTAAAAGCATCTAAATTTTTTGATGGGAGGGCAAAAGACAGTTCAAAACAGCTAGCGCTTTTAATTGATTTTGAAGGATTCCAAGTAAAGTAAATAAACAGGTTGTTAAACGATTCACTGAGCCTGCGACGTAGCTGGTTTTTGCATTCATCTTACTTTCAGTCATAAATTACAGCTTCAAGACTTATTTTGAGTCAGTTTGATTCTTCCATTTTAGAGCGAATTCATAAAAAACTTTCAAAAACTCCAGAAAGATGTAGAGTCCTATTAGAAAAGTGAGAGTGCAAAAAAAAAAAATTCCTAAGATTTCTCTAAACTTTGGCACCTTCGGAATAACCAAAAGGACGTCTCCTTCTCGATTTTTGTTCTAATTAAATAATTCAAGGTTTAAAGTACATCTTATTACTATTGATGTCAACTTATGATATTAAGCTGGAAGTCTATGAACCCTTCCTCAGCTGCATTGTGGTAAACGACGGTTTCCTTGCAGTATTTATTTAGGATGTTTAGTTTGTGGTATAGCAGGAGTTTTCACTTCCAGGGGATCTAATGCATTCTGATTCTTCTTTAAATACCAAAAACCCAAATTGGAGCCATAAACTGAACAAGTCAGAAAAGAAGAAAAAGAAAGTGGTCATAACAACAAATGCTGTGAAATCAGCGCTTTGTTTGGTGGCAACCAATCACTTCTCCCTCTCCCACACAATTTCTTACTTCAAATTTCTTGGGCTAAATAAATTCCCAAGGATACTACCCCGAGGCAAAAGTTGCTACACCAAAAAATTCTTGCCCGAACTCGATGGCTGCTAAGCACGATTTAAACCATCCGGTGTAAACAATAGAGCCCATTTCCCGAGAACAAATCATACCATAACAATAGGCGAAGTTTGATATGATAGAGCTGATCAACTTTATATACTTAAAATTTTGTCATGCTCATTTGTTATTGATAAGTAATGTTGACCGTCAAACTGTTCTCTGTAACATAGTTAGATTAATTAGAAATTTATTTGAATCTTCCTTCTTTTTAAATCAGTAAGCACTGCAATGACTCGTTGAAACTGCACACGTGCATTGTTTAGAAACGTGCAGGCTTTTGTTGAAACATTTTTATTCCTGTAATTTTCAATTTTAAGTTCAGTGCGCAACCACAGCCTGTCTGTTTACATTTGTGGACAAAATCAAAATAAAATCCCCACTCCCGACTGAACAATGAAAGACCTTATATCTTTATACAGAGGTCTGGACTTCAACAAACTGGAGACTCTACCAAGTGATCTGTTGAAGCGCTACAAGTTAATTAATCTGTAAGTTATTCGCTCTGAAGCTTAATATAGTTGACTGCCACTGACTTAGAGTGATTCCTCTTCCTATATGATAGTTTTATTTAAATATGAATCTCACCCACGACTGAATCAAAACTTTTTTAATTTTGTTTTGATGATAGGATTGAATACTAGCAAACCACTAAATTTGACAAACATCAGGCACTTGTACAAATCCTTTGTAACAAAATAATTAACAGTTAGGGGGAAAAAGGCAGGACTTACAAACATCCTACCTTTTACTTTGGATAACATATGAATGGCCTATAACTTAGACATATTTTATTAAAAAAACATTCCATGTTCACCTCAGGTTTAACCTGTTGATGTTCTTCTGTCTATCAAGATTTACCATTACCGAGTGCAATTTGTCTCGCAGGCTTAAGAACGATTTTTATCTAATAATTGAAAGATGATAATAAACCATACGTGGACATGCCTTAGTTGAAGGTAGCCTAATAGGAAGATTATGGTGATATGACCTGCTAGACTCAAGAACAGCAATGAATGAGTATATTTACGCACCAATCATTGTTCGGGTAAACAAAATGAGAAATGTTCAAGCCGTCATAATATTGAGTACATGTAGATTTGAGTTCTAGAACAAACCTTAGGCAAAAAGTTGGACCTCTTGCAAGTTCTAGTCAGTACAAGGAATGAAAATTTTTTCAAATGCTAATGGTATTTAACTTTAATGCGTTTTACAGGTGGCTGGGAAACAACAACTTAAAAAAATTATCTGAAGATCTCTTTACAGGCCAAGATATGTTGAAATATTTGTGAGTAGCAATTATTTGACACCTTTTCAAGCAAACATTTGGGTTGTTACCTGCTCTCTTTTGTTTCTGACGGTATAGCATGCGCCAACAGCGTGAACATGATTTCAATTGAATACGTTTAGTTTTGTGTCCAAAGTGTCATCATTCAACAGCGTAACGTTTACAGATTTATGTAGGTCGTATCTGCGAGTGCTGATACGGTAGTTACTTGTTTGTGCGTGCGCATTTCTAGGTGCTTGTCCGAAGGTACTAATTACTTTGGTTGTGCAAAACATTTAGAAATACCTAAACTTGACCAGCACTGCAGAAATTAAAAACAGTTCGGCATGGAAACCTCAAACAAGTTACACAGTATGATCATCTGAAAAGCACAACACCACTGTATCCCGCGGGCTCAAGTATCGCATTAAGAGATGATCAAGAGGACGAACAAAAGTGTTTAATGTAATGGCTCTATCAAAAAACTGTCGATGCTTATTTAGAGGGAATAGTGTCCTGTGGCACGTTACTTCTTTGGCATGCACAACCTTACTTCTGATAGACCAAGAGGTTTTTGGAAACGCTATGCTGCTTCACGAAAATCAGTTGTAGTATATTCGATGGCTAGAGCTAAAAATTAAGAACCGAATAGTAACGCTTGAAAAGCCGGCATTAAAATCTCCAACGCCGTGTTAGAAAATAAACCGCGCAAACACCATAGCGAGGCTGACGGTGACCCGCGAAACATAAACAAAACGTTCAGGGCTCTTTTCGAGAGAATGTTTTCCACATTTATTTTTTAACACGTACTAAAAGATGATAGTATTCGAAGGCAGGAAACTGCAATGCAATCCCGGAACTAAGAGCGAAGATGTAACGAAATTATGCGCTCTAATACAGACTTAAACTACAAAATCACGCCGAAAATGGGGATAGCGTTTATGATGTGGATATTCTAGGTACATTAAGATAATCAGAAAATCTCTGCGCTAAATTTGAAGCATCTTTCATCCAATGCAATTAGATATTTTTGTATCGTTGTCTAAATGTAGGCGGTTGAGTGATAATCGGCTGGAAAAGCTGCCTCGAAACATTTTTCAAGAAATGTCCGCCTTGGAGGAATTGTAAGTATAAATTTTGATTATTTTTTTCAAAAATTCTTCGTCGACGTTAATATTCTTTTCCTCTGTATTGCATTTGTGATGTATTGTTTTCAGTAGTTCAAAATATGGTTTTATACACCTCTCGTTCTTGATTTATTGATCGGAGCCAGTAGTTAACCAGTCGGACATAGAGTTTGATCAGTTTTGTGTGAGTACATAAACCGGAAGTTCCAAAATTATAGAATCGCACAATGAAGTTTTACTCCTGTTGCAGACGAAAAACGTGCCGCTCTCGAAAACGAAAAGCTGCACTTTCTTCCTTTGCATTAAATCAAAAGAAAATATATCTTTCTTGAGACGCAGACACAGATTTAACGAATTCTCGATTTAAAAAAAAAAAAAAGTAGTTACCCTAAAAAAAATCTGTCGTCACATTTTTGCTCTCATTTTGTAGGTTTTCATGCTAACTCAAAATGCTTGCTTGTAATTTTGCATAATGAAAGGAGACTTAAAAAAATCAAATCGTAAATTATATAAGGACATTGGTCTTTTTGTTGTGGGTCGCGTGAAATTGGGCGTGTCCATATGACCTCACCAGCCTGCTGGCACTCACTTCCTTGAACAATTGCCCAAAGCTAGTCCAAGGGAAAAAAAAAAACAACTTCGATTTATAGCCAACTGAATATACCTTCTCCCTTATTCGACAGGCAAACATTTTGCATAATGCTTGCATCTTTCCTCGCTAATATGAAAAGGTCGCAAATCGTCAGTCTGCCTTACAATTTTGTTAAACCATCGAATAAGGTGCATTTATTTATCAAACGTAACAAAATCCGAAAAAGATTGGAAAAGGGAAATTTGAATTTTTCCCAGAGAGGTAGGTTTCAAGTATTAAATTCTGAGCTGGTGGTAAGATTTGAACGCTGATGTGAAGATCTTTTCTCAAGTTCAACCAATTATCTCTCCCTCAAAGTAACTTTTTTTAAATAAATGAGCGTAATTTTTTTTTCTAATACAACAATTACTACAACTGAATAACGACCTGCATCTGCCTAAATTCTATCTGATAAGAATTTCGGCAGAAAAAAAGTTACCCAAGACAGAAATTACAGAGTTCCAAATAGCCCTTGGAAATGTGGCTTGTTAACTGAATGTTTGTTTCTTTATTTTTCTTTTCTCACCGGCAATCATCTCATTCTCCAAACACGCGTTTTTTAGGGACTTGTCCTACAATCAGTTGCAGAGTTTGCCTCGAGTGATACTAAGCAGTAATATCAAACTGAAAGTACTGTAAGTAGGACATTTCTATGCACGAAAAAAAAAACCTTTCCAGGTCAGTGTTAACATTCATACATGGTGATCCAAACTAGTTGAGAATATCGCTAATTTTTACCTTTCTTGAACTGAGTTTGTTTGTTTGGAACTTACTTAGTTAAGTGTTATTTGAGTGATAGATGTCACAATACAATGAAAGGTCTCCCTGCATTATTGTCTTAACAGAAGGTCTGTCAGCTTTAAGCATGAAATAAATATGTTTGGGTCCAGTTCCCGCATATTAAAGAGTCTTGGTCATAATTGATATATCTAGAGACACAAAAATGTTTTGTTCAATTTCTCACTGTTGAGGACTAGAAAAGGCTGAGAAAATCTTAAAAGTTAAAGAGCATGCGGTTTCTTTAATTTTGACCGCTGACTTAACCCCTATTAGATGATAGATGATGATGATACGATAGATAGTTTATTAAAATATCGAACATGGCAGTCCGTAGACTGAATTGCGTTTCAATTACTTAGAACTAGGAATAAATGAATTCCAAATACAAATTGAAATTATAATAAAACCATAAATGCGAAAAACTCTCTAAATATGACTGTACAAACTAGTCTAAAAAAAAAAAAATTTACGTACACATACTTGGAATAAAAGTGTTCTTAAAACGATTTGTATGTGTACGGAGCATGGCATAAGCCCTGGACTGTCTTAGATTATATCTGTGTTCTCTCGAGTTTGTGATCCGGGCATGACGTGATAGACTCGAAAAGCTTGATACACAGAGCCACGCGTCTCGCGTGCAAGGTTACTAAGTCGAACCTGGCCAAACATTCGAAATATGACGCATAAAGACAAACGATGGAGAGTGCTCTCTTTTGCACTCGTTCAATGTCGTCACTAAGATACTGTGGGAGCGTATTACGACTTCTTACACCCCGTAGTACGACTTCTTACACTCCGCGTGGGCTTTTACGCCAGTAAACCGATAGAAAGTGTGGCCTTTTGCTTTAATAATTAACTCGCTTAGACCATTCAGAACCAGTTGTTCAGGCTGGGTAGATTTATACTATATGAATGAATAAAGTGACCTTCACAAGAGAAAAATGGACACAGATGAAAAGAAAAATGTTTCATAAAACTTACGCTGTTTACTGGAAAATGGCATTTTATCTGAGAAAGTCTAGTCTCTGGTGGCGAGTAAGAAGTAAACACGTAATTGCAGCGGAAAAATACAATATTTAATTCACGGAGAAGTTTTAGAAGTAGAGAATCGGATATTTACCAAGGCAGTCGACGCAGAAATTAAATATAACATGGGGGTCTTTTCAAGCTTTGCAAAAAGAGCAACCACGAGGCAAAAACAAGATTAACAATCAATATGATTTATGCATTTTTTTTCGCAACTTTTACCAGAGTCAGCGAAAGTAGGCTTTCCAAAATGTTGTGTGCGTCGTAAGTGAAGGACCGGTACACAAAACACGTTTTTACTTGCAAATGGTAGAAAAAATCCGTCCTGAGGAACCTTTCTAATCCCGACCGATCATAGCGAGAAAGTCCTCACGAAGGACATGAACCATTACACTGGGTAGATGGGCTCACGATATTTGTTAGTGTCATTCTTGGTAGGTGTCAATGTTGGGTTGATTTCATCGCAACGTATCGTGTTACCCTAATTTACTGACATGATTGGGTAGAGGGACAGCATTCTGATTTGTGCAAGCGTACCCCAATGCTGTAATCTGATTGGTACGTGATGCATAGCCTTATGAGGCAATCTGATTGGTTTGTGATCACGATATACTAAAAGTGCGGCAATCTGATTGTTGCAAGCAACATTCCCCTCTTTACGCTGACATCGCGGTTTTTTTTAATTAATAAGTTAAAAATCAAAAAAGGCTAAATTTTCATAATTACCTTTTGTTGCACCAATCCAGAAAAATCTTGAATTATCTCTCTCTATAATACTTCAACCAAAGAGTTTTATCTTGGCTAGTTATGTGGAGAGACCCACTTCATATTCATCAGTAAGGCCTTCCTTTCAACCTAATCGACGGATGTTATTTCTCTCAGATGAGATAAGAAATCATAGTTAACTGATATTTTTTAACGTTAAGGCCCATCCTTACTTATGCATTCCAAGGTGAAGATTAAATCAGCAACTTTTTGAGCCCTCTCCACCCGGTAAGAGTCAAAAAATTCCAAGCGTTCTCTAACGGTACAAATCTAACTATCTGATGTAATGAATCCTTGTTGACAGGGACTTGTCCAATAATCAGTTAAAGAACTTACCTCTGGGAGTTTTCAACAGGACTACATTGCTCATAAAACTGTAAGTACCAACTGTAACATCCATGAGAGTAATGGGAGGGACTGAAACAGTCTCATGCAGAATTCTACAAATATAGCCTGACCGTGACATTCCGATGACAGTCCGATGTGGAAAAACGAAAAAAAAGTGAACTGATTCACTTGTGTTTGAATAATCCCTAGTTCTTGATCGCTATCTCAGAAGTAATTTAGTTCGGGTGTCGTACGAATATAACCTGACAGTGACATCCATTGTAATATTAGACTGGTCTTCAAAGATCAGAGTTTTTCATTAAATCAAATTTGTGCAGGTGTTTCTTGCACTTGTAGCGATCGCCATTTATCTAGCAACAAATTCGTATTGAAGCGATTTGAGGTAAGGGGCAACTCCATTGTCCTCCATAACACACAGACGTCTGGTTTTTAAACTGTGGCTGATTGACACCCGTCCTTACCGAGATACTGGTTGGAGCCTCTTGTTTGCTTAAATCAGCAATACCACAAAAAGAAGTTTTGCTGATTCTTGGAATTTGTCCGTCATGACTGTTTTGGTCTTGGAGAATAACAAAGAGCTGATTCACTTTAAAAAATTAGATGGCATGACGTTTCTTTTAATATCCCAGAGATACGTGTCACTTTATTCGCTAAGGGGATGATGTACACCCAGTCCGAGCGATTCTGTCATATGCTAGGTGAAGAAAACATTCCAATTGTTTGGAGCGAAACAATGGTGTGTTTTTCAACTATTTTCAGTGAAATAATTAGGTGTTTGGGCGAAAACTGTAAGATTGAGAATTACTTTAAAGTTAGTATATTTAGAAACATTTGGAGACTGACCTCCCAGTCTTCAGATCCAGAGAGTCCTTGAGATCCAGAACTGACGAGTAGTAAAAATAGTGAGATCTAATAGACCTTAATTGAAGCTACCAGCATAATTTTGTGTATAATACTTTTTAACTGGGTAAGTAAAGGTGAACAGACACTTTTTGCAATCTCCTCATAAGATTCCAGATGCCGCGGGAGAATTAAACAGGTTTCGAGCGCATTAATATCGTTTACTTGGTCACCGAAGTTTCTGTTTCGCTTAAGATAAGTAAAGTGAACAGACACTTTTTGCAATCTTCTGATAAGATTCCAGATGCTTTTTATCCTCCAGGAGCATTCCTTAACAGGGCTCAGTCGCGACATGAAAATCTTGTCAAAATTGCTCACCCAAGGTTACGCTTTAAAGAAAGATAGAGGGGTCCAATGTTTTTCCTTTCAGTTGTCAAATCATGTCTATAATCTCAACAACAATCTTTTCAAGTTGTTTACTGATTCCATATACATCACTCAGGAAATCTGTGGAAACTGTTGGGAGCCACATGGATTTACAGAGTCGAGAAAACCTCTCTCTACAAGATAAATACATCTGCATTTTGGATAAAATAGCACACATACCTTGGAAGTGCTTTTCAAAGTAAATGAGTGTGATATGGTACTCTCTTTCATGTCGATGTCTAATCACAACTGAACCCCCCATAGCTAGTTTACCCATTTTAATCTGTCGCAATTTTATTACTCGTAAGCTTTTGAGAATGGTTTGAAAGGGTATGGAGAAGTCGCATGTCAATCATACAGAGAGTAAATAGGTAAACACTGCACTCTTGTCAATGATTCTTGTTAATTAGATTAAGAATTTTGTCAATTGATTTTGACTACCACACCCTGGCACTTTGAGGAAAGCCTAATTCATGAAACACTTCTTGAGAACAGTACAAAAGATTATCTCAAGAGGCCCTAACAAATGAAATAATGTTAACAGAACGTTAACAGAATGTTATTATTTCTGCACAGAAATGTGCAGAAATATCTAAAAATGTCCTTTGCTCGGCTGTTTTGGAGCGCGATCGATGAAAAACTTACGGAGAAATACAGCGTAACGCCAAAGCGTTAATGTACATGGTAATTGAAAATGATCGGTGTTACGAAAATGACTAAAAGTTCGAGCAACTGCGACAACCAATAATATCCAACTATTACATACAAACGAGGAACGGCTAAGCGATACTGAAGGCATTTATAACTTTCAAGTATGGCTCTCAGTTTTCGCTCAGGAATAAGGCGTTGGTTGGAACTATTTGATTCTAATCACTGTTCTTTGAGAAAGTTCCAAATGACCTGCACTGCGACTTATAGTAAATGACCCATCGTTTTCTTTTTTCAGTCTCGAGGGCTTTCTTTCTACAAATTCTCTCAAATTCAGCGAGCGATCGCTAAGCACATTGCATGTCCAAATTGGGAAGTGTCAATCACAAATGATATACCTTTCTTCAAACCCGATTATTTCCTCCTAACTTCGGCGAAATCTATCCCGCTATGAGCGAAATATTCTGCCTGAGAACAGAAGCGTATGGGTCATTGTGTTCAATGTCTGTATCAGCATCCTGAAGGCCTCAAAATCCAACAGTATGGAATCTGGAATGAACTTTGGCATAAAGGGACCTCCGCACATTGTATCATAGAGCCACACATAGGGAAAGCACAATTGTGAATGGGCGGTGTAACTAATCGCCAAATGGTAAAGTTGCATACAACCACCGCCATATAAGGCACATGTCAAATGGAGCATCCACGAATTCAAGAAAAAAAAAAGGAAAAAAAGCAGGAAGCTTTGTTCTGCCTGTATCGTAAATGGGTTCTTGCATTTAATTGATAAAATAAACAGAAAAACATTTAAATAACGCTAAAAACTATGGACACATTTAAACGCGCTCTATCATGTATCTAAAACTGGTACTGGTAAGAAGACGTTAACGAAAATGTGCGCGCGAGACTCGCGTGTGCGTGCTTTGGGATCACGTGGGTTAATAATATCGTAAGCAGATCACGCGGTTTTTTTATTGTTGAAGTGTGCGATTTTCTTAGAAATGAGTTGAACGTTTTTAGTTTATCGTGTGGCGGTTTGATCAACGGTCGTTATCGTTTACCACGAGTCTACAGTTTTCCGTGTTGGAAGTAAAGTGTCTGTTTGGATTTTCCGTTTCGCTTCGGAACATTTTTGGCGACCACGATGGGATGGGAGCAAGGTATGAGCTGTATTTTGTTTTTTTTCTGAGGTTTTTTTTGCGAGTTGAGTTTTGGAGTTGAGTGCTATGGCTTCCCCCGAGTTCGAGAATGGCGAAGTCATTGAAGCTACCGAGAAAAACGACAAAACTGGACCGTGTGGAGTCGAAAAACAAAAGCAAAATGACGTTCTGTTGATAGAGATCAACAAAAGAACACGTAACGCAAAGACGAAGTCGACAAAACTGAGACATGAGTTGGAAAGGCTATGCTTAAGAGATTCAGAAATAACGGACATAAAAGGTGTGATTCAACAGCTGAGGGCCGCCCTAGAGGATGCACAAGAGATTTTTAAGAGGATCTGACCGCATTCTATGTCAGTGGAATTCGAAGAAGAAGCTGCAAAAAAGAAAGCATATGAAGAGTCTGAAACGATCGAAAGAGACGTACAAAGAACGATTAAAGCGGGTCAAAATGCGATTAAAGTCCGCGCGTCCAAATCCGTAAATATGAACTGGCCATTAAGCGAGAACACAGCGGATCACTACGAGCAATCGGCCCGAGAGGATCAGCTTAACGAAAGTCACGGCAGCCACGACGACCGGAACCGATATTTGAAGCCGTTAACAGTTCCGACGTTCAATGATGACAAGAGAAGGTTTGAAGATTTTTGGGCCCTTTTCACAAGCCTCGCAGACGAGTCAACGGAACCAGTACATTTGAAAATGGCAAGATTACGACAATGCCTTATAGGGAGCGCTTTGGAAGTCATCCGTGGTCTTGGAGTCACCGCCCCCGAATACGAGGAGGCGAAAGAAATATTAAAGACGAAGTATGGAGGTACGCGCCGGCTTCTGCGAGCCTACTTGGATCAACTAGAACAGGCGCAGTCAATAAGAAGCAACGATATCCACGCGCTAGAGAAATTTGATGACGTCGTTAGAATTACAGTGGTAAAGTTACAGGCCAAAGGAAAAGCCGGTGAGTTACGAGATGGAACTCTTCACAGCTTGCTGGTATAAAAGTTGCCTGATCGTCAGCTAGAGAATTACAGTCGCTGGTGAAACGAACGCGCCAGACAAAGATCAGTAATAGCTTTCAGAGACCGGTTGAAAGACGAAGTCAGATTCCGAGTAGAAGCAGCGGAAATGGTGAACGGGATTGAGTGGAAACCTGTCGAGCACGTCAGAGTGCCGAGAGCACCGAGATACCAGGATCAGAGCAGGATGCGAAATTTACATACTGTTGCGATGGGGAAAGAGCCGCGTGGTGTGAAGCCTCCATGTTCTCTCTGTCACTGTTTCGATCAAGGGGTGTGGTATTGCTAGGAGTTTTACGACAAAGGTGTGGATGACCGCTAAAAGATCGCAAAAGAAAGAAAGCTGTGTTTCCGTTGCCTAGCCTCTGATCGTAGGAGGAAAGATTGCCAGAAAGCCTACCAGTGTGGTATAGATGGTTGCTTTAGAAATCACCACCGTCTTCTTATTGGAGGTGGAGTTTTCTCAGAAACTGGACCGGCGACAACGTTGCCTTGTGTTGACAATGAGAGACGCCCAGATGTTCCACGGGAGGGGACACCCGCTGTGACCTAGATCGGCTGTAATGAAGGAACGTCGACTGAGTCTTATTCCTTAAGAACTGTCCCAGTGTGGATGAAGGCCAATGGTAGAAAAGTAAAAATAAACGCCATCCTAGACGACGCATCGAACTAAACTTTACTAAATGAAGAGGTTGCTGGGGTGCTAGGACTGCAAGAGCCTTTCGAAAAAGTTCAACTTCATGTTCTCAATGACACCGTCGAAAAATTTCAGTCCATGCCATTAAAAATTGAAATCGAAAGTGTAGATGGCAGGTTGTAAAAGGAAATCGGGGTAAAAACATGTCCCCAGAAAGTCACAGGCAGTTACAGAGCTGTGAACTAAAACAAACATCAGGAAAAATGGCCTCACCTGACACAGTTCAGTCTTCCCAAGCCGGAAAATGATGGACTTGTCGATCTTTTGATTGGCATTGATGACACTGAACTTCATTATTCACATGTTGATCTCCGAGGAAAACGTGGTGGACCTATCACCCGCTTCGGACCACTTGGATGGAGTTGTATAGATCCGCCTGACGAAAGCGAAACCGCGGGCACACGATCTCACGTTATTCGTTCCTTGTTCACTAGAGAGCCTATTTGGAGCGAGAGAAAAGAGTCCTGTTGAGATGTCGACAACAGCTTAAAGAGATTCTGGGAAATTGAGAAGTCTAGTACAGACCACAATGACGGATTCGTACTCACCGAAGAAGAAATACTAGCTTTAAGCACAGTAAAAGATTCCGTAAAGTACAAAAATGGAAGGTATCGTGTAGCCTTTCCCTGGAAAGAAAACAAACCCGATCTCCTTTACACTAAACCTATGGCACCGTCTTGCCTATGAGGCACCGAAAGAAATTTGAAGAAGAACAGCCGTGTCGCCGAAGAATATCAAGCAACCATCCAAGCCTGCGTCGATAAAGGATATTTATGAAAGGTTCCCTCAAACGAACAGCAGTCAATTAACGTATGGTATTTGCCGCATTTTCCTGTCGTGCGAATGTATAAATCGACAACAAAAGTACGAATCGTATTTTATGGGGTGCCATTACCGCCAATATTCGGCTACTGTTTTTTTAGAAAATGATGCTTAAGATATGAAACCAATTATGTTTTATGCGGCTTATAATTTTATAAAATGGTGCCTTAAAGAATATGGAGCGCTTTTTATGAAGCCTTTTTTGTGCAGCTAATCATTATATTAATGATTAGCCGTATAAAACATAATTGGCCTCAGTTAAAAGCGCTCCATATTTTTTAAGGCATCATTTTATAAAATTATTAGCTGCATAATACATAATTGGCTTCATAAAAAGCGCTCCATATTTTCTAAGGCACCATTTTATAAAATGATTAGCTGCATAAAACATAATTGGTTTCATATCTTAAGCACCATTTTTAAAAAAAACAGTAGCTGAATATTGGCGTTAATGGCACTCCATAGTATTTGACTGTGCCGCTAAATGTAATGGTACTTCCTTAAATGACATGATTCATCCTGAGCCGAAATTACTGAAGATCTTTTCAAAGTCCTCGTCCGTTTCCGTCGAAACCCTGTTGGCATCGCCTGCGACATCAAATAAATGTATCTCCAGTTATAGTTCACCACTAAATTTTCTCCGGTTCTTATTGGTTTAAATCGATCACGTGACGCGATAGTGTTCATCCGTGGAGAGACACTATCAGCCCATAGTGCTCGCCCGCGGAAAATACCCGGATGGATAGTGCCCCTCCGTGGAAAATACCTGGATTGATATTACTCATCCGTGAAAAGTTTTGAATAGTTTGACGGCCACGAAGTTAGGCAGATCGGAAAAAAAAGTGACTTTTCAATTCTGACAAGTATAACGTATTATTTCAAGTAGCCAATGTACGGTTGCGAATTATTGACATTTGTGACAAGCTGTAGGCACGGAAGAAAATTTAGTGGTGAACAAGAAAAACAATAGAGTGTTTATGTCTCGGAACTATCGGTCTGATAGTACTCATCCGTGAAAAGTTTTGAATAGTTTGACGGACACTCTATTGTTTAAATAGAGATTGAGGAACAAGACCAATCTCACTTCCGACTACTATGGAGAGATCTTCACCCTACCCGAGAGCCAGATGTATTCGAATTTAACCGTGTAGTTTTTGGAGAGAATTCAGCCCCTATGGAGTCGCAGTCCGACGTCGCGCAGGAAAACGCTCGAAGAAACCAAGACCGCTATCCTCTTGCTGGTGAGACAGTCCTCGAGTGAACCTATATGAATGATTATATTGTTAGTGTTGAAAACGATGATGAAGGAGTGGAATTATACTGTCAATTGAAGGCATTATAGGGAGTCGCCGGCATGCAAGCCAGGAAATGGATCTCTAATTCCCCGAAAGTTATTGAGGCGATTCCATCAGATGAACGCACCACAGAGATCATGATTAATAACAGCGGTCAAGACCCGATAACGAAGACACTGAGAATTTTGTGGAAGAGTACTGAAGACGTGTTTACCGTTACCGCTTCTCCGGTTTCCCCGGAATTTCAGACAACAAAACGAAACGTCCTGCGTAAAGTAGAAACGATTTTTGACCCGCTGGGATTCGTATGCCCTTACGTTATTGTGGCAGAAATTCTACTTTAGGAGCTGTGGATGTAAGGCTACGACTGGGACGACGAAGTTCAAGATGAAATAGCCAACAAAATCGGGGCTTGGCAAAATGGGGGACAGTTTGCTCTTGAGGCCGTTGAAACCAATACTTTGCATCCGCGTCAACGATGGCGAAAGGTTCAAGACATTTCACGAGTGTGGAGAAGATGGCTCAAGGAATTTGTCCCAGTCCTTAATAGTCGACCAAAATGGACTTCAGAATGCCGACACCTAAAATTAAAGTTGAGGATGTGGTTCTTGTAATTCAGCCTAATGTTGGCCATTAGGCCATCAGGCTAAAGTTGGCCGTCCTAATGTTGGCCATTACGACGGATTGTTGAAGTGCATCCTGAACGAGATGGCCACACCCGTGTAGCTAAAGTTTCGTGTGGTGTCAAGACTGTCATGAGACCGTTTAACAAACTGGTTCCGCCTGGAATTAACTGTTAATTGCTTAGTTGGAAACACACTAGGACTACCTCCCAGTGTGGGGAGGGGAAATTTTAACAAGACGTTAACGAACTTGTGCGCGCGAGACTCGCGTGCGCGTTCTTTGGGATTACTTAGGTTACTAATATCGTAAGTAAATCACGCAGCCTTTTTTATTTTTGACGTGTGCGATTTTCTTAGAAATGAGTTGAAAGGTTTTTAGTTTAATCGTGTGGCGGTTTGTTTAACGGTCGTTGTCGTTTATCGTGAGTCTATAGTTTTCCGTGTTGGAAGTAAAGTGTCTGTTTGGATTTTCCGTTTCGCTTCCGAACAGGTACTGAACGCTTTCCTAAAAAGAACCGTTTTGAGTTCTTTATAAAAAGTAGCTAGGCGGCTAAAGGATCTGATTGGTAACGTACAAATACGGAAACGAGTGCCATAAGGCAGGAGCAGCATAAGCAAAAGCGTGATCCCCAAGATTCCTGAAGTGCGGAGATACAAAAGCGAGGACTAATGTCTTTGTCAATTACATGAAGAGGAATTTTCTGCTCTATCTGATGCTGCGGAGTCCACGTAAAGCCTTGCTTCAGATCTTGCCGAAGTGAAAATCCATCAGCATCCGAGGTCTTTTAAATCTCAAAGACATTGAAAACTGAAAATACAACAGGAACCATGTTCCACTATCCCTGATGTGGATTAACACCTTGAATGAGACTCAGGCTCTATTTTGTAATCTTGAAAAAGTGAGCAATAATGCATGGTAATCCCATATTTGAACCACCCACTCTGAGCTTCAATCAGAAGTTCCTGTATGTTTTACAGTTATTGCAATGAAACGGCACGTCCACGTGTGAAGGAATCCCCTCTCTTAATAACGACCGATGAGAGATAGGAGAACTAAAAGTCGGCTTATTGTACGAAACATCAAGCATGAGTAACTTTATCATACATTTCCGTATTCGAAGTGACTGAAAAGAAGAGGACGAGTGCATATCACGACATCTTTCTTATTCTATGAGGTGCATTTTGCGTTAAAACCACCTTAACGACCCTATCTCAGAACTGTATCATAAACGCTTCTTAGAATATTAATAAACTTTATCAAAGGGTAAAAGTAAAATCTGTTAGCCACTATTTTCTATATGAAACAAAATCTCCAGAGTAGGAAATTGAATAATACCCCTTGAGTAGTCGAAAAGAATTTGAAAAAAATTATATTCGGGCCGATCTTGATGTAAATTCAAAATTTAAAAAGTTAAGCATATGCCTTAAGTAGGATTGGTGAGACATCTTGTCCAATTTTCGAGTGACCCTTATTTTGAGAATGCACTCTAGATCTTCTACATGCCCTCTGGGGAAAAAGCCCGAAATACATGTGCGTGCATTACGAACTATATGCACAAAGTTAGAGCCTGGTCGTTGTTTTGGATTGTTGAAGTACGATGGCTTAACTTGATGTTTCTCTAACCGAAATTAGTAAAAAATTGCTTCATTAAACATTTCTGGGTAAAAAAGCAGGAGGCACACCAATCACTCGCATGATTTTTATGTGTATTTGTTGGTGCGTGCTGAACACTGCAGTAAACAATCGCGATAACCGAAGACAGAAATCTCACAATTTAGATACTGAGACTTCCAGAGCGAGGGAAACGCACTTTTCAATGAGTTATTGTGCATGCTGATACCTTTTCTTTATCTCCTAATATTGGATTTTCCTTATTTACTCTTATGTAGTGACTTGTCCTACAACCAACTGGAAAAGTTACCTTCAGGAGCTTTCTTTCTAAATCGGGATATTCAAGAACTGTAAGTATACGTTTGTTTCGCTTGATATAGGGCCGTAGATCATTTTCCGCACCTTAACTAAATCTAATCGAATGATTTTTATATTTAAAAGAAAATACCGGGTAACTCCTGGCCATATCTCAGAAGGACTGGTTTAAACCAAATTGAATTATTTGGCTGCCTAAAACCGATATTGACAGCGGTTTAAACTTCTTACACGTAGACCGATAATTTTGAACATATACTTTAAAAACGTAACAGGCAGAAAAAAAACGAAAGCTCACCTAGAACAGAGTAGTGCTTTTGCATGTGTGCTTGTTTGTTTGTTTGTTTTGTTTGTTTTTGTTTTTTGGTTTGTTTTCTGTTTTGTTTTGTTTTTCTCTTTTTATCGTGCAAATGTGGTTACTGGGACGGATACTTTGTGTGTATTGTTTGGTCCTACGATAACCATATTATCAGGTGAGCCAGGTAAGTCTGTATGGGAGGGCTAGTTGTGACCTCGTTTGCTGACAGAGAAATCCCTGTGTTCATTCTGTAAAAGATATCTGTCGCTTAAGGTGATTCAAACTCATAGATCCCCCGCTCGGGTAAACAGAACCGATTATAAACTGACTGTCCAATAAAGCTTTTTCAGGTTTCCATTTCACCTATAAATTGCTTGAAGGTCATACGTGCTAGTTGGTACAAGCTCTTGGCAGCATACAGCACTGAGCAGCTTTCAGATTTTGATACCTTTTCCATCGCTTTTGTGTTTAACGCCACACCCTTTCAGGAAACAAGCATGAAGACAATTTTGAACCTCAATATGGAGGAAATATGTATAGTCACTTTGATATTTTGATGAAGCAAATATGGTCGAAGGAAAGCCAAGGCCCCCCTTTCGTCTTTTTTGGTGAGCTCAGACACTCTTATTCTAAGGGGATGATCCTTTTTAACTTAGCAATTTATTTCCAGCTTGTCCAAATACTATTCCTCAGACGTTTCTACAGCAAAATTTTTTTAATGGAATCTAATCCACGTTAATACAAGTTACTTTAAACTCCCTTTTGTCGGCTATTATTCTAAAATAGCGAACCTCAAACTCAGACAACTCACTAAGCGCTTTTTGTAAATCGGACCTAAATTTCAAACTAGTTTTCACTTATTTTAAAATTAAAAACATGTTCAGTGTTAAAGATCGTCCTCCTGATGCTCTAAAATCCATGGTGGTTTATCAATTTTCTTGTGCGGGATGTAATTCCCGCTAAATTGGCGAAACTAGTCGCCACTTCTCTACTAGGATAAAGGAGCACACGGAAAGCGATAAAAACTCGCATATTTTTAAGCATTTCAACACATCTCCTTCTTGTAAGAACAAATACTCTCTTTCTTGCTTTAGTATTCTGGGTTCTGCTAACAACTCAATTGATTTAAAACTCAAACAAGCTATTTAGATAAATAAGATCAAACCTGAACTTAACAAACAATTACAGCATTAAAACACTTTTCTAGCGTTTTAGTTCACACCTTTGATGTTTGGTGTCACGTTGTAATTAGTACCCGCTTTTTTATTGCATCATACTGTAAATATTTTATTCATCTAATTGTCTGCTATATAATAGGGAGTTTAAGCAAATCACTACGGCTGGCGCTGCTACGGCTACCATGGTTGACGAGGCTTGGGGAGAGTACGTCGCCGTAGCCCGCCAAAATTCAACTTTAGCAACGCGAACTACAAACCTAGTATTGCTGAGAAGTTTAAAACCAATAAGCGTCTTCGCGGTAGTTTTTGCACGTCTAAAAACTCAAAATGACTTCGTTCAAAAAGACGAGGGATTCCGACGTTTGGAAAAAAAAAATTTTTAGCGATCCTGTGCACAGTGAATGAGTGAATTAAAATATTTAAGCTTACGTGTTGTAAAATTGCCAGTTTGGAGCTTATAAACACCAAAGCAACGTTTCTACACGGTCCTTCCTAGCTCTCGTCATTCCTCAGCTTCAGCTATTTCAATTTCAAGTAGTCTTTAAGGTTTGAAAAGGAAAAGTTAGACTTTCTACTTATGTATTTCTCCTGGCGTTCGCTGCGTTCTCCATGTGCAGGCTGCTTCGATCCTTCGACAAACCCGGCTGCAAAAATATAGGCAGATTAACTCGGTAAGGGACAGCAAGCTTGATAAATATTCACGATAAGCTATTTTTAAAGAAGTTAGTGTATTTCAATAGTTAAAGTTGCTCAGGAGAATGTCTAAAGCGAAGAAAGAAGCGAGATAAGTTCACGTACCACAGACTACGCCGAAACCCTCCCACTCGTGTAGAAGGATTTCCCGCTACGGCTGGATGGGAACCACTGACCTGCGCAATGACTCGTTTCTGGACAATTTTACTTCCGGTAGCCGTAGCAGCGCCAGCCGTAGTGATTTGCTTAAACTCCCTAATTACTCACGTTCTGTTACTCGTTGATTGAAGATGGCATAAGCATGCCGAAACATGTCTCTCAAAAAAGTTGTCTATTTCTTACAATATTTATCATACTTGCTACCACTACGACCTTATGGAATCTGATCCATGTGAAATGGTCTGTTGCCCTTACTAATCTGTTCAACCACCTATTTACCAACTGAAACAAACACATCAAGAAAAGGACGTAATTTTCTGTTGGCGTGTGTTATATAACGTGGCAAAATATCAATAAAAACAGAGCTTTTTTAAAACACAGATATAAATTAAGTAGTGATAGAAGCAAATTGAAACTCTGTGCGGCAGATATGTTAAAAAAAAAAAAAAGGAAACATTCCCATCGCAACGAAACATTGTTAAAATGGATTTCTATCAGTCTCCTTTCTTCGTTCCGAAGAAAGGAGACTGATAGAGACTGGGCTCGCGCTCTAGTCATTTACGCCTTAATTCAAGGAGAATCTCTTCAAGAGCGCTTGTGAATTCCTGTTGTACTAAGTGTTCAGAAAGATGTCTGATGTTGTCACATTTCTTGTCATCTTGTAGGTGTGCAAAAGCAGCACAAAAGGAAATCACATTGTTAGCTCAGTTGTTTTTTAACTCTTGCGTTTTCCTTCCTTCCAAAATGAATGCAGTTTCCTGAACAACAACAATATAAAGAACTTGTCCTCTGACCAACTACCCCCTGGATATTCGAGGAGAAACGACTCTAAGAACCTGTAAGTTCTGTAAACCGGCTTGGATCAGAAGCTCCACCAAATCTAAAGTTCTAAAATATAACTAGCAACATATCCTCCTCCGAGAAAATGACTAGGAATGTCAATTCTAAGATAACTTGAGTAATTTTTCTTTGAATGTGCTGGTGATTCATAAACCATAAAATTGTTGTAAAGGAATTGCGACGACTGTACATCTTGAGTTCAGGTCGCCCCACAGGGATTGAGAATGAACTGCAAATTAATCATCGACGTTTTGGAATAACTTCTACCATCGAAGAAAGGCAGGAATTATAATACTAAAAGCATCTAAAGTCTTTTGACAGCAGGAAAAAAGACAGTTCAAAAATAGTTAGCGCTTTAAATTGATTATGAAGGATTCTAGGCAACGCAATCAAACAGGTTTTTACACGATTCACTGAGCCTGAGAAGTCTCTCGTTTTTGTATTCATCTTGTTTTCAGTACTAAATTACAGCTTAAAGAATAATTTTAAATCAATTTGATTCTTCCAAACTAGAGCGAATTCATAAGGAACTTTCAAAAACTCCAGAAAGATTTAGAGTCCTTTTAGGAAAGTGAGAGCGCATGAATAAATTTCTTTAGGTTTTTTTTTTTTTTTGGCACCTTCGTAGTTACCAAAAGGATATCCCTTCGTCGATTTCTTTTCTTAAAAAATAACTCAAAGTTTATAGTGTATCGTAATGCTATTGAGTCAACATATGATATTAAGCTGGAAGTCTATGAGGCCATACTCAGCTGCATTGTGGTAAACCTCGGTTTCTTCGCAGTATTTCTTGAGGATGTTTAGTTTTTGGTATAACAGGTGTTTTCACTTCCAGGGAATGTAATGCATTCTGATTCTTCTTCAAATACCAAAGACCCAAATTGGGGCCATAAACTGAACAAGTCAGAGAAGACGAAAAAGAAAGTGGTCGTAACAACAAAAACTGTGAAATCAGCGCTACCCTTTGTCTAGTGGCAATCAGTCACTTCTCCCTCCCCCAAACCATTTCTTACCTCGAATCTCTTGGGCTACATAAATTCAGAATGATACTGCCCCAAGGCAAAAATTGTTACACCGGAAAAACTCTTAGCCAAACTCGGTACCTGCCAAACGCGATCTAAACCATCCGATGCAAAGGTCCCGGAGGATGACAATACGGCCATTGACCGAAAACGACTCATACCATAACAGCAGGCAGAGTATAAGATATCTGTTGTTGAAGCTGATTCAACCTCATAGGCCACCGGCTCGGGTAAACAGAACCTATTATAAACTGGCTGTGCAATAAAGCTTTTTCAGGTTTCCACTAGCTTCCCCTACAAATTACTTATATTATCATTATATTATAATACACATACATACGTTACTTGACCACTCCACATAAAGGGCTTTTCAGGGCCAATTCCCACCCATCCCACCCCAGGGGAGGACATCCATCACACAGTAATCTCGTGCGTAGGAAATTAACGTCTCCTACCCCTAAACCTGCAGGAGACGGGGCCTATGGTTTGTTCGTCCTAATCCGAGAAGATTAGAATATCTATCCATTTTTTGATTATAGAAAGGCAGCAAACTCTCCTCACTTATTTTAAGACCATGAGTATCGGTTCGGCCTGGGTTCGAACCCTCGACCTCCCGCACTACACAATCCGGCGCTCTAACCAATTGAGCTAACCGGGAGGCGGTTAAAAGTCAAATAGTGGTAGTTGGTACAATTTCTTGGGAACATGCAGAGCTGTGCAGCTTTAAGATTTTGATTCCTTTTCCATCGCTTTTCTGAGTTCGATGACACACCTTGTCAGGAAACAAGCGTAGAGCCTCAACGTCACTTTAATCAGAAGTTCCTGTATGTTTTACAGTTGTTGCACAGAAACGACACGTCAACTTGTGAAGGAATCCCCTCTCTCAATAATGACCGATAAGAGATAGGAGAACTAAAAGTCAGCTTATTGTACGCAACAGCGAGCATGGGTAACATTATCATGCATTTTCGTATTCGAAGTGACTGACAACCAGAGGACGAGTGTATATCACGACCTCTTTATTATTATACGGGATGCGTTTTGCGTTAAATCCACCTTTACGACCCAATCTCACAACTGTATCATGAACACTTCTTAGAATATTAATAACCTTTATCAGAGGCTAAAAGTAAAATCTGGAAGATACTATTTTATTTAAGGAATAAAATGTCCAGAGTAAAAAATTGAAAAATGCCCCTAGAGTAGTCAAAACGAATTTGAAAAAAATTATCTACAGGCCGATCTTGATGTAAATTAAAAATTTAAAAATTTAAGCATATGCCGTATTTACGATTGGTGAGACATCTTGCCCAATTTTAGTGTGATTCTTATTTTGAGAATGCGCTCTAGATCTTCTACATGCCCTCAAAAGAAAAATCCCGCAATATATGTGCGTGCATTACGAACTATGTGCACTAAGTTAGAGCCTGGTCGTTGTTCTGGATTGTTGAAGTACGTTGGCTCAACTTGATGTTTTTCTAACCAAAGTGACTGAAAAATTGCGTAATTAAACATTTCTGGGTAAAAGAGCAGGGGACACACCAATCACTTGCATGATTTTTGTTTGTTTTTGTTGGTGCGTGCTGAACACTGCAGTAAACAATCTTGATCACCGGAGATCGACAGGAATCTCACAATTTAGATGCTCAGACCTCCAGAGCGAGGGTAACGTACTTTTAAACAAGTTATTGTGCATGCTGATACCTTTTCTTTATCTCCTAATATTGGATTTTCCTTATTTACTCTTATGTAGCGACATGTCCAACAACCAACTGGAAAGTTTACCTTCAGGAGCCTTCTCTCTAAATCAGGATATTCAAGGACCGTAAGTAAAGGTTTTTTTCGCTTGATACTGGGCTGTAGATCGTATTCCTCGCCTTAACTTACTTTATTCATATGATTTTCATAAAAAAAAAAAACTGTTGAACTCATGGCCATATCTCAGAAGGACTGGTTTAAACTAAAACCGATATTGACCGTAGTTTAAACTTCTTCCACGTAGACCGATAAGTTTGAACATATGCTTTAGGCAGAAAAAAACGATAGCTCACCTGGAGCAGAGGAGTGTTTGTTTGTCTGTTTGTGTTTGTTTGTTTGTTTTTCTGTTTGTTTTTGGTTTTGTTTTGTTTGTTATTCTCTTTTTATCGCGCCCATGCTATCAGGTGAGCCAGGTAAGTCAGTATGGAAGGGCTAGTTGTGACCTCGTTTGTTGACAGAGAAATCCCTGTGTTCATTCTGTAAAAGATATCTGTCGCTTAAGATGTTTCAAACTCATAGATCACCCGCTCGGGTAAACAGAACCGATTATAAACTGACTGTCCAATAAAGCTTTTTCAGGTTTCCATTTCACCTATAAAGTACTTGAAGGTCATACGTGCTAGTTGGTACAATTTCGTGGCAACATGCAGCGCTGAGCTGCTTTAAGATTTTGATACCAAGCCTTTTCCATCGCTTTTCTGTGTTCAACGCCACACCTTGTCAGGAAACAAGCATAAAGACAATTTCAAACCTCAACGTGGAGGAAATATGTATAGTCACTTTGATGTTTTGATGAAGCAGATATGGTCGAAAAAAAGCCAAGGCCCCCCTCTCCCCTCTTTTTTTGGCGAGCTCAGACATTTAAAAAAATGATTCTATGGGGATGATCTTTTTTAACTTAGCAATTTGTTTCCAGCATGTCCAAATACTATTCTTTACAGGTTTCCCCAGCAAACTTCTTTTGTTAATGGAATCTAATCCATTTGAAATGGTCTGTTGCCCTTACTAATCTGTTCAACCACCTATTTACCAACTGAAACAAACACATAAGGCTAAGAAATGGATTTAATTTTCTGTTGGCGTGTGTTATATAACAGGGCAAAATATCAGTAAAAACAGAGCTTTTTAAAACACAGAGGTAAATTAAGTAGTGATAGAAGTAAATTGAAACTGTGTGCGGCAGATATATAAAAAATAAAACAAAGGGAACATTTCCATCGCAATGAAGCATTCTGAAAATGGATTCCCATCAGTCTCTTTTCTTCGGCAAGAGAGAAACCATACAGACTGGGCTCGTGCTCTAGTCATTTATACCTTAATTTAATGAGAATCTTTTCAAGAGCGCTTATGAATTCCTGTTGTACTAAGTGTTCAGAAAGATGTCTGATGTCACATTTCTTGTCATGTTGTAAGTATGCAATAGCAGCGCAAAAGGAAATCAAACTGTTAACCTAGTTGTTTTTTAACTCTTGCGTTTTCCATCCTTCCAAAATTAATGCAGCTTCCTGAACAGGAACAACACAAAGAACTTGTCCTCTGACCACCTACCCCCTGGATATTCGAGGAGGAAATACTTTAAGAACCTGTAAGTTCTGTAAACTTGGATCAGAAGCTCTACCAAATCTAAAGTTCTAAAATATAACTAGCAACATATACTCCTCCGAGAAAATGACTGGGAATATGAACAGTATTGCACCATCAATTCTAAGATAATTTGAGTAATTTCTTTTTTAATGTGCTGGTGATTCATGAACCATTAAATTGTTGTAAAGGAATTGCGACGACTGTACATGTTCAGTTGAGGTTGCCCCACAGGGATTGAGAATGAACTACAAATTAATCATTGAAATTTTGGAATAACTTTTACCATCGAAGAAAGGCAGGAATTATAATGCTAAAAGCATCTAAAGGTTTTGACAGCAGGAAAAAACAGTTCAAAAATAGTTAGCGTATTAAATTGGTTTTGAAGGATTCTAAGAAAGGGAAACAAACAGGTTTTTACACGATTCACTAAGCCTGAGAAGTCTCTCGTTTTTGTATTCATCTTGTTTTCAGTACTAAATTACAGCTTAAAGAATTATTTTAAATCAATTTGACTCTTCCAAACTAGAGCGAATTTATAAGGAACCTTTGAAAATTCCAGAAAGATTTAGAGTCCTTTTTGGAAAGTGGGAGCGCAAGAATAAATTTCTTTGGGATTCTTTTTTTGGCACCTTCGTAGTTACCAAACGGATATCTCTTCGTCGATTTCTTTTCTTAAAAAATAACTCAAAGTTTATAGTGCATCGTAATGCTATTGAGTCAACATATGATATTAAGCGGGAAGTCTATGAGGCCATACTCAGCTGTATTGTGGTAAACCTCGGTTTACGTATGATGCACGATCCTCGCAGTAGAGAGCGCTATTTATGCAGTAGCGAAAATCAGACCTGAAAAAAATCAGGCCTGTATGGGATTCGAACCACTGACCTCTGCGATACTAGTGCAGCGCTCTACCAATTGAGCTAACAAGCCAACTGGGAGCAGGCCGCTAAGTTGATTCGTAATAAACGCGTGATGATAAATCAGATACAATGAATAAAGGACGTTCATATATTTTGAACTGCGGTTGTAGATCCCGCACAGGCCTGATTTTTTTCAGGTCTGATTTTCGCTATTGCATGCATGGCGCTCTCTAATGCGAGGATCGTGCATCATACGTATCTACAACCGCAGTTCACAATATATGAACTTCATTTATTCATTTTACCAAACTTCGGTTTCTTCGCAGTATTTATTGAGGATGTTTAGTTTGTGGTATAATAGGTGTCTTCACTTCCAGGGAATGTAATGCATTCTGATTCTTCTTCAAATACCAAAGCCCCAAATTGGAGCCATAAATTGAACAAGTCAGAGAAGACGGAAAAGAAAGTTGTCGTAACAACAAAAACTGTGAAATCAGCGCTACCCTTTGTTTAGTGGCAATCGATCACTTTTCCCTCTCCCGTACTACTTCTTACTTCAAATCTCTTAGAATGCGTAAATTTCGAAGGATACTGCCCCGAGGCAAAAATTGTTACAGCGAAAAAATGCTTGCCGGAACTCGATGCCTGCCTGGTGCGATTAATATCTAAACCATCGGGTATGAATGTCCCGGAAGATGGCAAAAGATAGGGCCATTGACCGAAAACGAGTCATACCATAACAATAGGCAGGTTTGATAGAGCTGATCAACTTATTTATAACTGATAAGTGTTGATTAGTGTTGATGACAGTCAAACTGCCCTATGTAACATAGACTAAGTTGAAATTAATATGAATCTTCCTTCTTTTTAATCATCAGTGGACGCTGCGATGAGATCATTTCAATTGAACGCGTACATTTTTGAGAAATGTGCAGGCTTTTGTTCATGCAACTTTATTCTTGTAACTTTCGATGTTAAAGTGTCTATACGGCCAACAGGGTTTTTATACTTTTGGTATGTATTAAATATGTAAGAAAGCACTCTAAAATAAAAATTGGATTAATTGAAATCGAGTTTTAAACTCCCCGCTTTGGACACGCCCATTGAAGGTGACCGTGAGTCGGGGTAAAAAAGAGATTGGATTCAGAATGGATCGTGACATCAAGTCAGGAACGCGCCAAATCCCGTCAGTAGTTCATTTCAATGTTTTTTTTTTTCGGTAAGGTAAAGACTTTTCGGCGACATAAATATTCCCGATAGATGTGTTGTAAAAGTGCTGCGTTTTTCAAGCAAAGTAACAACACGACGCTCGAGACGCTGCTAGAGTGACGTCACTCATCACCAATATTCCCTTGCGCGGTGAACTTCATTGGGCGTGGTCGAAGCGGGAACTTTAAAGCTCGATCTCAGGGTGAAGAGGCGTCAGAATCAGTTTTTTTTTTTGAGAATACTTTTTTACAGGTTAAAGAGATACCAAAACAATAAAAGCCCTGATGGCCGTATAGACTTTAGTGTACAACCACAGTATGACATTATTTTGTTTACATTTTTGGACAAGATGAAAAGAGAATCGTGCACTCCCGAATAAATAATCGAGGACCGTCAAGAAAATAGATGTATCTTTTTATACAGAACTCTGGACTTCAACAAACTGGAGACTCTTCCAAGTGATCTGTTCAAGGACTACAGGCTAAATGATCTGTAAGATATTAGCCCTGAAGCATGATATAATTGACTGCCGCATCCAACCCTCTTAATATATTTTTATGAAATTCGGAACAAAATACTAACGGATAACTGCATTTGAAAAACATTAGGCACTGGTATAAATCCTCTTTAACAACATAGTTAATAATTAGGGGGAAAAAGACATCCTTTCTATTAGTTTGGATGACATATCATATTAACGTAAGGTGATTCTTTTAAAAACAATTCCATGTTCACCGGCCTCAGGTTTAATCGGTTCATGTTCCTCTGTCCATCGAGAACAAGCCTTAGGCAAATAGTTGCGCATTTTGCAAGTTCTACTCAGTACAAGGAATGAAATTCTTTCTGATACCAATGGATATTTGACTTAAATGTGCTTTACAGGTGGCTGGGAAATAACAAATTAAAAACCTTATCTGAAGATCTCTTCGCTGGGCAATATCTGTTAAAATATATGTGAGTAGCAATTATTTGGCACCTTTTCGAACAAACATTAGAGAAGTAATTCAGTTTTCTATTTTTTGTTTCTGACGGGATAGCATATGTCAGTAGCGTGAGCATGATTTCATTTGAAGACGTTTAGTTTTCTATCCAACGTGTAATCATTCAAAAGCGAAACGTTTTCAGATTTATGTACATGTTTGTGCGTGCGCATTTCTGGGTGCTTGAGCGAGGGTACTAGTTAGATTGGCTCTGCGACACCTCTATAAATATCTAAACATGACCAACACTAAAGAAATTGAAAACAGTTCAGCGCGGAAATCTCGAACAAGTTACACAGTCAGATCATTTGAAAAGCACAATACCGCTGTATCCTGCGGGCTCAAGTATCTAAGTAAGAGTCGATGAAGAGGACAAACAAAGGTGTTTAACACAATAGTTCTTTCAATAAGGTGTCGATACTAATTTAGAGGTAGTAGTGTCCTGTAGCACGTTAATTCTCGAGCATGCACAAGATTACTTCAGATGGGCCAAGAGGTTTTTGAAAGCGCTACGTTGTTTGATGAAAATCAGTTGTAGTATATTTGATGACTAGAGTTAAAAAGTAAGAACTGAGTAGTAGCTTTTGAAAAACCCATATCAAAATTCCCGGCGCCATGTTGGAATATAAATCGCGTTAACACCACATTGTCAGAAATTTGGGACAATATGGTGGAGGCGGTTCTTGTGTTACAAGCAAAATGGCGCCGAAACAGTATAAGAAAATGTATGGGAAAAGATTTTTTTTTCAAAATAGCTGTCTAACAATGGGATATTCTTTCGCTGCGTACTTGGAAATGCATCCTGCATCGGTTAAAGCGTTCATCGGTACGAAAAAGAAATACTCAAATTCAAGCCTACCTTTTCCCAAGGTATAAAAGTAAACTCATAATTCTGACTCCATTTTCCCGTACAAACTCTTAAAATCTGCTTCGACTAGGTGTTACAATTCTTTTGTCGTGGGAACAACCTTGTGAAGATTCGCAACTGCGTAGTTCGATATGCATTCTGCAGAAGTTTGCTCAACTAAATCGCTCGTAAACGGTCGAATATGTTGACCCGCAAATTTTCCTCGAGCCGGGAAACTCTTCGTGTTTTCACAGAGCTCAAAAGCCCAATAAGCCATTTTTAAATACCCCAATTTTAGGATGGAAGAACACGAAAGATACAAGTCCCAGTAGCTGCACAATTTGGCGGTCATTTTCCTTGCTTTGACGTCTCCTTTGGCTTTCTGAGATAGAAAGGTACAAGGCCTTTCTCTCGTGGGGTTTTACGAAAATAGAAAGTTACGAGTTCACTTTACTTCCACCGCCGCCGTATTAGATTGTCTGTAAGACGATATACCGCTGACATTTCGTAACGAGCTCGAAATGTCCCCGATTTCTGGTGGTGGTGATAGTGAGGCTAACGGTGACCCGCAGAACAGAAACAAAAGAATCAGGGCTCTTTTCGAGAGAATGTTGTCCACGTTCATTTTTTAACACGCACTAAAAGATGATCGTATTCAAAGGCAAGAAAATTGCAACGATATCCCGGAACTAAAAGCGAATGATGTAATGAAAATTTTTGCGCTCTAATACAGACTTAAACTAGAAAATCACGCCGAAAATGGGACTAGCGTTTGTGATGTGGATATTCTAAGTACGATAGAATAATCAGAAAATCTCTGCCCCAAGTTTGAAGCATCTTTCGTGCAATTCGATTAGATCTTCTTTTATCGTTTTCTATGTGTAGGCGGTTGAGTGGTAATCGACTGGAAAGGCTGCCACCAAACATTCTTCAAGGAATGTTCGCCTTGGAGGAAGTGTAAGTATAAATTTTGTGATTTGTTTTCAAAAATTCCTCGTCAACGTTAATATTTTTTTCTCTGCATTGCATCTGTATGTGACCTATTGCTCTCAAGTAGTTGAAAATATGGTTTTAAAAACCTCTCGTTCTTGATTTATTCATAATAAATAAATAAATAACCTTATCTTACCCTCGGCAGCGTTTATAGCACACAAGTGCTAGTGGGGCCGAGCAAAGAGCTGAAACAAATATTTCAAATTAAACATTGTTAAGAATCCCAACTGGCCGGAGGAAAACCAGTTGGCTTTCTACAAGCGTGGTTGAGAATTTGAACTCGGAGCTTCCGTGAAACAAATCCAGGTGGTGCTCAGGACGTGACTCGAACCCGGGAGCGTTAAATTGCGAGTCCGGCACGCTAATCACTCGGCCACGCTGCCCCCTATATCGTTGCCTCCTATATCGATGATCGGATCCAGTAGTTAATCGGTCCGTTACAGAGTTTGATCAGTTTTTTGTGAATAGTTCATAAACAGGACGTTTCAGAATTGTAGAATTGCACTATGGAGTTCTCCTTCAGTTGCAGACAAAAAACGTACGGGTCTCGAAAACGAAAAGTTGCATTTTATCTCCCCGCTTTAAATCAAAAGAAAATACATCTTCGTTGAAACGCAGGCACGAGTCTGACAAATAAAGAAAATTAAAAAAGGAAAACCGAGAAATTGCCCTAAAAAAAGCTGGTCGATGCATTTTTGCTCCCATTTTGCACGTTTTCATGCTAAAGGAAAATGCTTGCTGGTAATTTTGTATATTCAAAGAAGACTTCAAAAAACTCAAATCGTAACTTTCATGAGAACTCTAGCTTTTTTTTTTTGGTTGTTTTTTTGTTATGGAATACGTGACATTGGGCGAGTTCAGATGACCTCACCAGCGGGCTTGCACTCACTTCCTTAAACAGTTGTACCAAGCTAGTCCAATAATGAACTTGGAGTTGTAGCCAACTGAATCCATCTTCTCCCTTATTCGACAAGCAAAAATTTTGCTTAATGCTTGTATCTTTCCCCGCTAATAAAAAAATTACCGACTACTGCAAAAAATCTCATCATAACCACTCCTAGAACTTCTTGCATTTACTTTTTACCCAAAATTCACAAACCTAACAACCCAGGTCGTCCCATTGTCTTGGCTTGCAGTTGCCCTACCGAACTCATTTCCAGCTAATTAGACAAAATTATGGCTCCCATCGTCAAAACTTTACCATCATACATCAAAGACAGCTAAAACGCTCTTCAAATTCTTCGTGACTTTAATTTTCTTGGCCAGAACAAACTTCTTTTCACCATGGACATTACTTCTCTTTACACTGCCATTCCTAATGGCGAAGGTCTTCTGGCCCACAAACATTTTTTTTATGATTGTTTTGTTAGGGAACCTAAATCTGAAATCCTACTTCGCTAAGCTGAACTAGTGCTCACACTTAATTGTTTTTCATTCGGGGACAACTTTTTCAAACAAACCAACGGCGTAGCCATGGGTACCAAAATGGGACCCAGCTATGCCAATCTTTTTGTAGGTTTTATTGAACACCAATTTTTTAGCCAGTGCATTGGCCCCAAACCTGAACTCTACGCTCGCTAAATCGACGACTGTATCGGCGCTACCTCCTCCACCAGACAGGAGCTAACTCAATTCATAGCCGCAGTCAATTCTTTTCACCCGGCTATAAAATATACCTGGGAAATTTCCGACAATCATTTATCCTTTTTAAATATCAAAGTTTCAATTGAAGGCAACGGTTTATCCACTAGTGTGTATTACAAACCCACAGACTCGCATAGTTACTTGTTGTATTCATCTTCGCATCCATCTTATGTTAAGAATTCCATTCCATTTTCTCAGTTAAGACTTCGTCGTTTATGTAGTGATGACTCTGATTTTTCCCACAAATCAGAGTCAATGTGCCAGTTTTACGAAAAACGTGGTTACCCTGTTTCTGTCGTTCAAGCGGGTCACCACCGCGCCCAATTCTCCCACGTTTCACCCTCACAACCACACAGTTAAATCCATTATTCTTTAAAAATTTAAATTACTTCAAAACGATCCAGAGACCGGCACTATCTTTTCGCAACCTCCACTTATTTCATTCAAACGTAACGCGACAAAAACATGGGCAATTTTTGGTCAGAAGTTCATTCCAAACTAATGACCAGCCCGGCGCTTTTAAATGCGCTCGCGCACGATGCAAAACTTGTCCCTTATTCACAACGCTGAGAAAATATCGGGACCCAAGCGATCCATTAGGATCACCGATCACTTCACGTGCACCTCCGCCAACGTAATCTATTGCATAACTTGCAATTATTGCAAAAAGTTATACATGGGCGAAACAGGAAGACGACTAGGTGACCGATTCCGAGAACACCTTCGCGATGTAGAAAGGAATGACAAAGACGCATCCAAACCAGTCGCTAGACACTTTAATTTACCTAATCGGACTAAACAGCAGATGGAAATTTGCGGTCTTCTCTTACATTTAGGCAACACGGAAAGCCGCAAAACTCTTGAACAAAAGTTAATCTTTCAAATCGGCACTCTTAATCCCACAAGTATGAACGAACGCTTTTCATTTCACTAATTTATTCATGTTTTTTTCGTTGCCATGTTCCCACCAATGGCGTACCTCCGCCTCTATATTTAAACCCACATACAATCCACAATTCCTCCATTCGCTCTGACGAAGGGCTAACGCTCGAAACGTCAGCTTTTTTATTCGTTACGGTGGCCAATTTACAATTTCAACTGAGTTGATATAACCAAATAAAAAAGAGAAAAACGTGCGCAACTCGCAAATCACCCATCTGCCTTACAAGTTTGTTTAACCATAGGTAATAGACCTGTTGAACCATCCAATAAGGTGCATTTATCTATTGAACGTAACAAAACCAAAAAAAGACTCGATGGAAAGATTTGAATTTTTTCTAGAGAGGGCGGCTCAAGTATAAAATCATGAGCTGGTAGTAAGATTTTGTCACGGATGTGAGCATCTTTTTTCAAGTTCAACCCAATATCTCTCACTTAAAATGTGTTTTTTTCATAATTAAGCGTGATTTTTGTAGTAAATACAACGATTACTGGAACTGATTAAAGAACTGTACCTGCCTAAATTCTATCACATAAGAATTTCGTCGCAAAAAAAGAATTAATCCAAGATAGAAATGACAGAGTTCCACATTGCCCTTGGAAATGTAGTTTGTTGACTGAATCTTTGTTTGTTTGCGTTTTTTTTTTCTCTAACTGGCAATCATCTCATTCTCCGAATACATATTTTAGGGACTTGTCCTACAATCAGTTGCAGAGTTTGCCTCGAGGGATACTAAACAGTAATACCAACCTGAAAGTACTGTAAGTGGGACTTTTCTGTGTGCGAAAAAAAAAACCTCTACAGGTCAGACATCATTCATAGATGGTGGTCAAAATTAGTTGAGAATATCGGTTATCTCTACTTTTCTCGAATTGAGTTTGTTCGTTTGGAAATTACTTTGTAAAGTGTTCTTTAAGTGATATATGTCATAGTACAATGAAAGGTCTCCCTGCCATTATTGTCTTAACAGAAGGTCTCTCGTCTATTCCTTTGAGTCCAGTTTCTTCATATTGGAGGTTTTTGCTCATGATTGATATTTTTAGACACACAAAAAGCTTTCATTCCCTGATTTGTTAAAAAAATAACTAGTATTGTATCATTAGATGGCCGATTTGGCTCACATTACAGAAATGGGACTTTCCCACCTTCCAAGTAGAATTCGTGTTCTTAAATGTTAGCTTACTATTTCTCTCTAAGGGATTTGTCAAACAACAAAATTCAGCATCTTCCCGAAGGTGTTTTTAGCAACCTTACTCAGTTGAAAAGGCTGTAAGTGACATTTTAGTACGCCTTTACAGCGAGTGAAACCGTACATTTCTCTTGAGAGGTGTTAGTAAAACCTTTGTATTGTGGCTCTTCCAAATAGAATGCTATTACAATTAACATATCATACGCTTCATTAGCTTCAGTATATAACAGAGTGGAGAGAGGTTGGAACCTCTCTACCCCGGTATGTAAGGCTAACTTTAGGGGATGTGGTCACCAATAGCAGTGAAAAGAAAATATAGATTAAAAAAATGAGATTGATTGTCTCGCCTAGCGCTTTTCTCCACTTGACTTGTGACTTCATTTTGTTTTTTGCCAAGCGATCAGGGAAGGTTTAAATTATTACAGCCCAACTGCTACAAGATTAATTTGCGATATAAGCAACAGTTCGAATTCATAGTTTCGATGCACCAACACTGAGAAGTGAATTCCTGTCATGATATGTAAACGACCATTTAAACAGCAGAATTACAAATGGCACCTATTTTTCACATTTCCAAGTCTCGGAATAAAAGGTTTAGCTACTCAGCTAAAAGAAAAATAAACAGTTCAGTGTTACTGTCAATTTACTAGGTCCCTTTTGGGATAAAAAACTCTCCGAGAGTCTCAAATACCAACGCAGTTAACTTGCTTTTCAGCTCTTTTTCCTTGTGTTTTTTCTTTTTAAGCTTTCTCTCCAATAACAAACTTCAGCGTTTGCCAAAGTTAAAAAATCTCTCCGAGATAGAAACATTGTAAGTGATTTGTGTTTGTAATAAAAACTGGTTCAGTACTTGTCTTGTTTAATCAGCAGAAATGAAAAGAGAGCTTTGGGTAAAAACAGAGAATCAGTGTGCCGACCCATTATTTCTCTGACATTCTCAGACCTAATTAAAAGCTGGTTTAAAGATTTTAATCTAAAAATATACAGTAACTTTTAAAGTAGATGCAGAATATAAGAATCATTAGTTATCATATTTGTTAAGATAACGCACATGTGGAGGATATTGTATGGCCGCGCGAAGATACGAACTTTCTCTTCGAGTTTTGAGAGATGCTTTTCAACACGAGACGATAAATTTCGTATCTCTAAGCGGCCATGTAATATTTATTATATAAACGCCAATAAAGACCTAATCATTTCACTTTAGCTGCAAAAAGGTGCACTTTATTATGGAACTTTAGTAACAGCGGTATTTTTACTCGTGAAGATAACGTGTTATTTTCACTATGCGCGAAAGCTCGCCGGGTATTTCATTAGTGTTTATATACCAAACTATGATACCACACACTACTTCATTGGTGCCTTACCATGAGACAAAAAGCGGTATATGATAATGATGACGATGTTCAAAATCGTAACAAAGAAAAAAACAACGCGGTTAATCAAGTGGGTTTATAGTTATTACAAAACATTTGAGTTCATGACTCTTCAAAATCTCTTCGAAAAAACGTCTGCTAGATATTAGGGAATCTTTTTAAAATCTAAGTTAAAGGTGGAATGTTAGTCAGGACACAAGTTTATAATTCTCAGGTTTTTTCTAGCAACGAATGGTGTTCAAAAGCCTTGAATTCCGTATTTCGATAAGAAATGTAAATAAAAGCTTTTACTTGATCGCAAAATTAACCAGGCACAAAACCGCCCAGCTATTTTACACTGGCTAAACGACGATGTACACCCCGGATATATACCGTCGTTAAGCCATTATTTAACCGGCAGCCAGAACAATCAGTGCAAGCGCGATGTGATCAAAATGTCGTCGTCCCGGTGAAAGAAGTCTGAAGCAGTCTGGCGATGCTTTTAATGAAGTTTTGAACAACTTTGATGAGCAGTAAAACAGTTTGCTGAAGAACAAGGCACAAATAATTTAAGGCACGTTTATATGAGGTGAATAAACGATATAAATAATCATAGCTGGTCCTGACGATAGACATTTCTAAGCCCAAGCAATTATTTAAATTTATGTTTACTGTTAAATAGTGATACAGTGCGTCTCGTGCATTTCATTTATCGCGTAGATACACGGCGAAAAACAGCCTCGTAACCCTGTCACGGGACCAGTTCCAAGGCCTGTCCAAATTGAGAGACCTGTAAGTAAACCCAACAATTTTATATGAACAGAATGGCGAACGGAAATTATGTCTCTGCACTAGTAAAAATTCATGAACTTACACAAGATATCTGATCATATGAAATCAATGTTCATTAGCGGCTGTCTTATTTTTTGGTTCATTTAAATTTTCTGTTCGAGGATGTGCGGTTGGGAAAGAAAAAAAACATATACTCGAGGAATAATTAACCTTCTAAATTATAAGTTAAATCGTATCCGTGGCGTTATGCAAAGGGTGAGCAGACTAATTCCCTGACCCACTTTTAGTCAAGGTTTGGTTGAGTTACTCAAACTAGTGTGCTTTGGCTGGCTTAGATTCAAACACCTTGGAGGTTACTAGGATCACGTATGACATTGCTCGAGTTTGAAGTTGCTATATCATCCAGGATAGCAAGCGCCAACTTGGATCTCACTGGCAAGATTTCACATGTCAGAAAAAAATAAGACAATTACGAAAAGAATGTAGAAATTCTTTCCTGTACATAAATCGGCGCGTACTCATACTGGAATTAAGCAAGGCAACCGCTATCTACCGTTACCTAGTTTTTAAAGTGATCCTTAGCAATCTTCTTCTCAGCGTCACGCAGTTTATAAAGATATCTTTGTGATAAGACATGGTAGAGTCGATAAAGGAATTAGAAGATTGTTTACAACTAGAGTTTTCTGTACTTTAGGTCACGGTGATAATGATTTGTCTTCTTTGTCGTTCAAGGGCTGTTTATGAAAACAATATTCAGTACCTGCCGCGTGGAGTTTTTAAAGGCTTAACAAACCTGCAGTCTATGTAAGTCTATTTCTCATTAGCATTTTTAATCGAAGTTAGTGAAGCACTGCAAAACTGGGGTCTTGTGGGAGCGCAGTCGTCCGCATGTTCTGCATCTCCGTCATTTGAGAAGGTTGTATCAAAAATTATTCACGACTGACCACGATTGACAGCGAACGACCACGAGCGACCATTAACAACCAAAATTTACCACAAGTGGCTACACGTGATCTAAGGCAAGAAGTTATAAATTTGGCTGACATCAAAATTTCATTATCATCAGGTGACTTTATCCAAAAACTTGGGATTTCAACGTTGATGAACCATATTCCCAGAGACTGACATATGCAATGTATCACTTCCTTCATTGAAAGGGTAGTTCCCAGAGCTACTTCGCTTTCAAGAATTGTTATGTAATGAGCCCGTTTCCGCCTAGAGGCAGAGGGAAGAAAGTTAGGGAAATGAATGGAAAGAAAACGAGCAATAAATAACAAAAATACGTAACATATAAAACAAAAGATAAAAACGAAACAACAAAAATGCAAAAATGAAAAGTTGACAGAGAAGAGTGACGAGTTATTGATACCGGATAAAAGGCTCGTGTGACGGGAAGTAGGAGGGTGACACCATTCCTCCCTTCCTCTGGCTACTGCTTAGTAGTTACTCTTAATCATACAAGTAGTTGGTGGCAAGAAGTGATCATTCGTGGTCGCTTATAGACAATCGTGGTCACTCATGGTCACTCTTGGTAACGCGTGGTCACGCGTGGTCACGCGTGGTCACGCGTGGTCACGCGTGATCACGCGTGTTCATTCGCGCTAACTCACAATCAATTATCCTGCTTTTTTTATCTAAATTCATGTTTTCATGTTTGTCCTTAACAAGTTATCCTTTCCTGCTATCGTCATTTACAGGAGCTTTTATTTCAACAAAATCCGCACAGTGAGCAACGAGCAATTCAAAGACATCGCGCAAAGTATTCGATTCCTGTGAGTATGAAACAACTGCAATTATTCAACGTGTACGTGGGATTGTAAGCGTTACGGAGAGTGAATTCCAAATTCTAGGGAGACAATGCCTGTAATTCTCGTATTAGCGTCCCTTCCCCTTTTTTTTACGGACAAGTAATCCAGTCAGCCTTATCATGCAAGTTGAGAATTATGTTATTCGAGTTGTCCATAGATACCTCTACGAGTGTAAATCTAAGGACGGGCTTTGTATATTAATGCATAGTTTATACCATTAGTCACGCGCAAATTTTACACTCCTAAAACCAATCATGATCAGATCTTGCCACTGAAGAACCTTCGGGAAAACTAAATGAGTGCTTCCTCTCAATTAAACGTCCCCTCTCAAGTAGATTACCGATGTAATATTGCATGTATACACATCTCCACGTAATAGGTATGTTTTACGTACTCAGTAACGAATTATTCGTATTCAGATGTGTGTGACTTGGTTACTTGCTCTCTCGTCTTCTAAAATGCCCATTTTTCCCATTACTCAGGGTCCTAACTGTATGGGTATCAACGCAATTGACCAAAAGTTTTTCATCGACAGTGGTATACCCTTCCATTCCTTCCTCCCCTCTGAATCCCAGGGAGTCTCACGAAGTGTTAAGAGGTGAATTTTTGGGGGTATGAGAACTGGGTGGAGCAAAGGAAAAGAAGAGAGCCCAAAAGCTTGAAAATACTTGGGCTAAAGACAGCAGCATCTTTATAACTTAGCGAGTGGTGTTCAATTGAATCTCTTTCCTTTAATTTGCAGCTACTTCCATCACAACGAGATGCGAGAATTACCGGCCGGTTTCTTCTCGAACATGGTACATTTAATAACAGCGTAAGTCAGCGAAATATTCTTGATGTCTGGAGATCTTTACTTGAGCAATTTTATTTATCTGTATACAATAAGTCAGCTTGTAGAGTAGTACTATCACCCTTTCATTGTCCTCAATTCATATATTAAAACGAATCAAAATTTTCCACTTTTTCCTATTTTGTGATTAATTTGAACTGTAGGACTGTAGACACCGACCTGATGTGTTGTCATTTGACGAAGGAGGACGCGGATTGCGACTATACTTATGTCGACATGTCCAGCTTCTCCAGTTGTGAAACTATGTTCAGAAATCGAGCTCCTAGGATATGTGTCTGGGTGGTCGGAATTATGTCTTTGGTTGGTGCTGTGTTTGTGATCGTGTGGCGGCTGGTATTTAAGGAGACGAAGAAGAAAAACAAAATACAGTCTATCATGTTGATACATTTGGCCGTGTCTGATGGACTGATGAGTGTTTACCTTATAATAATAGGTGTGATGGATGCCATTTGGGCAGGGCTGTTCTTCTTGCATGACTATAACTGGCGTTCAAGTTTGTTCTGTCAGATAACAGGTGCCATTGCCGTGTTGTCGAGTGAGGTGTCTGTTATGACTATTTGTTTGCTCTCCGCCGACCGGGTTAAGAATATTCTGTTCCCCTATCGTGGAAATTCCCTTACAATCAAGGTTACGCACCTTTTCTGCTTCCTTATCTGGATCGTTGGTGGGTTAATTGCATTTATTCCCACGGTGGGCATCGACTACTTCGGCAGTCGTCAAAAAGGTCACCACTTTTATGGCAGATCAGTTGTATGTCTCCCATTGCAGCTATCTGCTGATAAGCCCTCAGGCTGGGAGTACTCTGTTGCCATGTTTGTTGGTTTAAACTTTACCCTTGTGGTCTTCGTCATTGTGGCCTACTCCATGATTATCTACAAGTCCTGCACATCAAACCGGCGCCTGGCTCAGCAAGGGACCGAAAGAGAGAGGAAAATGAAAGCCAAGCAAAGGCCAGCCGATTTGAGAAGGGAGGCCTCGCTCGCCAAAAGAGTGTTCTTCATTGTTGTTACCGACTGTATCTGCTGGCTGCCTATTGTGGTGATTGGAATAACGTCTCTCTTGGAAAAGTCCTTCCGTACACCTGGTGGCCTGGCAGTTTGGATCGCAGCCTTTGTTCTGCCGGTTAATTCTGCCATCAATCCCATTCTCTATACTTTATCAACAAAACAGGTGATAACTCGCAACCTTCATATCTTTGATAAGCTGAAATTTAGAGGATACTTTTATATATATTTGTTCCATGCCGTGAAGAATGTAAGGTGAACCAGTTCAAGGAAAAAATTTCGCTCAGCACGAAGAAAATTTAGCGGCATTTCATATTTGAATATTTTCGGTTTGTCCTTGATCTTCCAAAAGAAAGAAAAGTTCTTGTAGAAAAAAACCTTCCAAAAAATAGAACGCACCATAAAGGTATTACATTTTGACGATAAACAACTCAAAATAATTTTACAGTGGCATCCCCCGAGTGCTTTGAGGATCTTTTTTCCTTGAGAAGAGAGCATTTTGCAGTTTGAATTAGCGACTTAAGCCGAAAAGAGCCACTACATTTGCGAAGCGAGCGAGCTGCGAAATACGATATCTTAAGTTCTTCAAAAGACTGATGGAACAGAAGAACTGAGAAACGATAGAACGGTGCATCGGCGGAATTGTGAAATATGTTGGGACGCGGAAAGACCGGATACTTTTTATGCATGAAAAAAAAAGAGCCTCAAAAGATGGAGTTTTGATAAAATAGCAAAGCTATTCATAATTCGCAGGCGAATTAAAAGAAGCAAAGGCATTCAATGTTGGAGCCTAGAGGATTGGGAAACATGCCTCTTTCGAGCTAGCCCCTTTAAAGTATTGCTGTATTTACATTGTTAGCATTATTATTATTGCTGATACTAATATTTGTTACCATTCTATTATTGACTGAATGTCAAATGGACAATATATTCCTGAATCATCTTCCTCTGGTCGAAGAGGGTACTCATCATTATGTGGGTTGCGGCAGGTTTTCTGTTTAGCAGTCTTTGACTGTCTATTTTTGTTCTTGATACCGTGAATCCAGGTACGACGTATTCTTAGACCTAAATTCCAACAGTGCTTGGGCTATTTGATAGAAAAGTGTGGACGAAATCAGAGCAATGAAGGTACGTTTATCGAAAATCATCTCTCTGGGAAAGTAGGACTATCATTTTATTTTGTTGTGCATTGAAGATACGGTTTCCCAAAACAAACCTGTTCTGCTGCGGTTTATGTCAAAATATACTTAACGTTGACATTAGGTCAAGCAATGTTTCGTACAACCTCTGTCTTCTGAATAACCCTAGGCATGAGTAATTCATTTCTCACTTTGAGGAATGCCCAGAGCTAATTTTAATTACTTTGATTTTCCTTGGTTAAGGGTACGTTTAGACAACTTGAAGAGAGGTCATCGTCAGAGTCCTGCTAAGACTTCACAGCAGGAAAAATTTACGTGAGCGTAATGACAGCGTAAACTCAGGGTGTAGTTTAAATTACACAACTTTACGCTTCCGTTACTCTACGTAAAGTTGAGCTTTACAGTACCTTTACGCGTACATATAAAGCTAGCGTGATGAAACACCAACTTCACAAAACACCTTTACGTTTTGCTTAAAGCTTGTGTAAACCCTACCTTAAGCTTGTGTAAAGCTAATATACAGGCTCCTTTACGCCAAATATATACCTATACAAAAACTCTGGAAACGTTCAAAATGCCGGTAAATTTTTCTTCCCAAGTTTTAGCAATTAGGATGTTCATTTGTTAGCAGCGCTAGCATCATCACTGATGAATACGAACCAGACGCACGGCCACGCCACTCAGGTAGTACTAGTCGTGCACGATTATTTCGGCTGTGTTAGGGCACATCAGCACGGGGTAACCAGCAAGGTCTCATTTGCGCTCTCAGTCTAAGAGAGTTAAGAGATGGCGATGCTGATGTAAGCACCCGCTATATGCGCCAGCTCCACGTTAAACATGTGGTAGCTGTTGAGAACTGTAAAACAGTTCTCCCACGGCATGCGTATGGAGATAAGATCATTTGTAACCTGTGTGCTCAAAAAAATTGTAAACAACACTAATGACAGCACTGAAGCACACGTACAATCCCCTGGTACGGCTTATATCGTATGCATGCGCACAACCATATCACCCGTGAAGTGGCAGCCATGGACAGCAGTTTCGCCCTTGTTGTGGTCACTCCATGACTGTGTAAATTGATCTTTAATCACTTTTAAACAACTTTAAATAATAGCTTAAAGTTGGTCATACAACTTTAGGCAAATTTAGGCCATATTTACGTTTTCGTAAAGCTGCATTTTCATGCTGTGAGCTTGCATTTTTAAGAGTTGTCCTCTGCGATGAGTGTGAGCTTTAATTGACTATAGTATTTGTCGTGTAAGATTAATTCATTAAATTTCATTAGTTCCTCAAATCTGATTAAGTTTCATTGCCACGCGATAGCCTTCTGGCGTTTGCACTTCTGCGTGATTATCTTAAAAAACTGATTATCTTTGGCTAATCAAGCGTGTTGAAATGGCTTTTACCTTCATGATTGTAAAATCAGTGAGCTGATCGGCGTATCATATACGAAGCCATGAGAAGACACACAGGGCTTGTACTGTAAGCATCTCAGAGAGCTCCATATAATTCCTAATTCAGGAATTGTATGGAGCTCTCCGGAATACTTACAGTGAAAGCCCTGTGTGTCTTCTCATGGCTTCGTATATGATACGCCGATCAGCTCACTGATTTTACAATCATGAAGGTAAATGCCATTTCAACACGCTTGATTAAAGTTGTAACTGTTTTCCAAAGGCCAAGATGAGAGCATGGAAATGCGAGTGATCGAAGAAGGTATGAAACATTTATTAAGCTCGAGTAAACATGGAGACGTAAATAGAGGTTCCGCCCTTTAGTTTCGGTGAGAGAGTGAAAAAAATCATTCCTTATGAGCCAACTAACCCTTGGAGTCGGAGGCCAGGATGGGCGAAGGAAAAAACACTTAAAATGACCGGAAAGAAATACCGCTGATGTTTATAGGAGAAACTACTTTATGAAAATTGCTACTTTGATTTGTTTTTCTTGAAAGAGCTGCTATCAGAGTTGTTTTTTTAATAAATACCGTCAAGAGAAAGTGCATAGGAAATAGCAGTTGTAGTACAGAACACTTTTTATTTTATAACTTTTCCCTTTTCAGTTCTGATCCATCCAGAGGCAGAGAGTGATGACAGCGATGACAGTGATGACGAATCGAAAGATCTAAGTGGGCATGGGCAAAGCGCAGAACAGACCGATCATGAACAGCCTGGAGAGAGAGATGAGACTGAACAGGATGAAAAATCAGAGGAAGACCAAGAAGGCCAATCAGATCAGAGAGACGAACCTGGAAAACGAGAAGAAGAATCTGAAGAACAACATGAGGATGACATGAAAGATGAGCCGGACAAACAAGAAGAAGAATCGAAAAGCGACTGCAAAGACTCCAAAGGACACGTTGAAGATAACATTGCAGGTGAACCTGACAAACAAGACGAAGAATCAAAAAACCACTTCGAAGAATCTGAGAAGCAAGATGAAGATGGTATGGAAGAGGAAGCTGGGGAAGACGAGCAGTTTATCGCGAATAAAGGTATGTATACCAACCCTAGCCTCCGCTTCCTTTGAAAAAAAGAAAAGAACTCTGATGCATTGAGATATTTTTCATCAATTTGGAGGACTAATAGTGAACAACATCTTCTCGCTATTCCTTAAACAAATTGTTTGTTTCGACAATATCGTGACCTTCCTTACCCTGCTGAACTACATTCAGGGGTTTACTCGAATAGTGAAATAACTTTTTTCTCACTGGAAAGGCTTGGAACTGTTTCTCTTTCCGCAAAGTGACAAGTTAGTGTTCTCGGGAAGCGCTTTTGCGAGGTTTGCGTTGTACTACGGTACCCAACTTATATAACAATGTCGCTATGAATTATTCTGAGCAGAGTGTAAGTATTTAACACAGGGCAAGTTACTGAATTCTTCTTTTTGCCTTGTGTCATGTTATATTGCAACAGATAAACACAAAACACATGAAAATCTCCCAGCAGCCTCAGGGCGAGAGTCTCCAAGAGCACCGCTGGCCACATTTGACGATGACAGCGACCTTGATCTGTTTTACGAAGCGATCGATGGCATAAGAGAAACGAGTGTGTAATCAATAACACTGTATTCTCAGAGGAGTGCATTCTTTGTGAAACAGATTTCATTTGGAATTGATTAAGTAGTTACCTGCAGTAGTTTTCGTAAACAGCGTCAAAATACAGTTGCCTTATGGTTATCAATTCAAGAGGTCATTCCAAAAGACCGGCAGATAAAGCTACCCATAACATTAATCTCTAAGGGTTTTTCCTTGATAAGTAGTTAACCTTTGAGTAGTCTTTTATAAAATTATTTCAGATGTAGATTGAATTTTAGTTCAGTTAGTGCTAAGTGTAGAAAAAGTAGCAGCATATGGAGTTGTTTAATCTATAGGGTCTGATCTGAACAGCAGGCAAACGTAATAGGCTGCTAGGGAAAACATTACTTTCACCCCTTATTTACATGTCAGTTGTTAAAAGTGGTAAGATTAAGTAGACTGCTGTGTTTTTAGGCAATGCTAAGCCAGAAATCGTATTCATTCAATCTAACGCTGATATCAGTAGATGGCTGTGTTGTATTACATTGCTAGGCCATGAATCATAATTATTCAATTTAAATTAGTTACCATATATTGCTATCTTACTTATGATTTTTTTTATTAAATCTTAACGTCTTATGATATATTTTATAGATGGCTTGTAGTATAGCAATGCTAAGCCATAGTTTTCATTTATTCAATTTGAAGTCACCATCAATATCTTACCTATTGTAAGCATTCAGTACCAGGCTGTGTTGTATAGCAATGCTAAGCCATGAGTCATATTTATTCAACCTGAAGTTATCTTAGTTATGATTTTGACATCACAGTGGTAATATCTGATATTTTTAGTAGATGGCTGTGTTGTATTACAATGCTTAAAGCCATGAATCATATTTAGTCAGTCTAAATTTACTAATGATATCTTACTCATGGTTTATTTCATCGTAATTGTAACTTCCACTATGTTTAGCAGAAGGTTGTGTAGTTTAACAATGCAAGGCCTTGAGTTGTATTTATCCAATTTTAAGTTGCTATCGATATCTTACTCGTGATTTGCTCCAAAAGAGATGCTAGATCTTAAGTAATTAGTAGATGGCTGCATTACTTGACAATGTTATGCCATATATTTTATTTACCCCACGGCACGCATGTACTAAGTGCTCAGGTCGGATGATGCATGTGTATCTGGCTCACATATTTATTCATCTGGATTTTTTGCTCTCTCTACTCCTAAGTAAATTTTGCAGAAGCTCGTACAAATTAAAAGAAAAAAAAAGGTGTTACTGACGTAATACAGAAAGACAGGAAGACGAACATCAACTGAGTGATATGTATCAGTCAAACCTATGTTGGTAAACTGTCAACTATCCAGTGAAGTCACTGTATGTTGTCAAGCATGTCTGCCTAAATAAATAAAGTTTTAAAAAAAATTGTGATTTATTCTAACTATCCATTAACCCATAAACCCATTGACTCCTAAGAATGACTAGCATCTGATTTCTCCTTACCCCCTCCCCCCATGTTCCTCAACTCTTTGACCCCTAAGAGTTACTAGCATCTAATTTCTCCTTACCCCCTCCCCCCATGTTCCTCAACTCTTTGACCCCTAAGAGTTACTAGCATCTAATTTCTCCTTACCCCTCCCCCCATGTTCCTCAACTCTTTGACTCCTAAGAGTTACTAGCATCTAATTTCTCCTTACCCCCTCCCCCCGTGTTCCTCAACTCTTTGACCCCTAAGAGTTACTAGCATCTAATTTCTCCTTACCATATCACCCCTGAATCAAACAGTAAGGTCACCAGAATAAAGGAAATAATCGCCAAATTCAGAAGCCCTCAATTGTTAAACAAATTCTCCTCAAGACAGTATCGAGAATATGCATATTGATGGTAGATGTACATCTATCAGCTAAGAGGTCAAGAGTGGATTTTTTTTTAATGAAAATTTCCATTCCCTCAACAAACTGCCGTAATAATCCTAAATTTTCTCATTTGATCTGATCGCCCGCCCCTAATTCAGGATATAAATGTAATCGTAAAGAAGTAGTATTCTGGCGGATTGTACGGAGCTGATGGTGGATGTAGAAGTGTTACAATTTGATAAAGTTCTATTCACCCGACAGTGAATTCACGTGTGGGAGGATATAAGGAAACGTTTCACTTGATTTAAAGCATATCACCAAAACCCACATTCTTCAGTAACCAATCAAAAGCGTCCTGATAGGCCACAAACAAGAGATTACAAAGTCTTCTATAATCAATCGGTCATGATAACATGCATGCAGGGAATCTCTGTTCAAGTTTCTCGATTGCTGCGCTCACCCGTGAGATATTGAGCTGAAAACAAGGAGAGAAATTAACAGACCACATCTACAAACAACCATGTATTATTTTGTTTTTTGCATAAACACCATAGGCCTTTACTGACAAGAAAATTCAGCAAATGACCTCTGATTGAGAATGGTGAATGCTGTTCCTTTCAATTATCAACCTGACCAAGTGGCGTGAAAGGCGAGTGATGTGTCAGCAGCTGATTGGAGATATGAAAACAAACGTAAAAATTCACGTACTTTTGTGACACTTAGAAGGGCTGGAAATCCTTCCAAAACACTGCAGTTTTAATAATAAATAATGTTACAGTAAGATCAATTTGGAAATAGGTTTTACGACTGAAAGACCAAGCATGAAATTTCATTATTCGAGCTTAACTGGTGTTAACCGGTTGCTATGCAATTGCTTTACCCTTTACACCCTGACCTGACATCAGAATGCATGTTCTCTTTACTGTTCTATATACATTTCCTATGCTGCTGCCAGGGAGAATTTGTGTAACAATCCTTAATTCTCCTCACCTTGATGTGTGATTCAGGCGTGATATTGTAAGGAGAAATTGGATACTGGTCACTCTTAGGGTTTAAAGGATTCATGTTTGCCGAAGAGTGTGCAGACATTTAAAATGAAACAACGGAGTGGTAGTTCTAAATTTTTCGCTGAATTTTGAAAAGTTAGGTATAAAAACTTCCAAAAAAGGAGTAAAATACAATTCAAAGAGGAACTCGAAAAAAAGTGTTTCATACCAAAAATAAATATTATACAAGCACCTCAGCACAATTTGGAACACCTACCTGACATATATGGCTTGCCGCGGTGACAGATCGCGATGTTCTTGAGGACGAGAATAAATTCAATGACTGAGTTTACACGAAGCAAGATCTTTCTCAGCATCTGAAGCATACTCTAAAGAATTTGAACCATCTTCACTGAACACACTTCAACGAGGCGAGTTTGCTGGAAAAAGTGCAGAACGCAAGGGAATTAATGCCATCTTCATCTCTGATTTCTCCAAAAAATGAGGCGAATATTTGAAACTTTAACTTGACATTCGCATTTTTAAGCTTTCTATGTGTTCGTCTCCGCCTGACGAGATTTTCAAAACATTTTTTTTGGCATAAAATGTAATATTCTTGTTATCATTTCGTTTGTTGTGTATAGTATCACTCAGTCTGAGAGTATTTTCCTCATGTGGTCTCGTTACTTTTCCACACGACACACGATGTAGTAACTCCCTTTTCGCAGCAGAGAGGCATTTTGTCTGCGCATGTGCGAGTGGAATTAGTTTGGCACATTCGGCGCCATTTTCATGTTTTCAACGCGCTTCTGGGGGTTTCCAACTGGACGAACGACACCTTTTTGTACTAGTTTTTGAAGGTGGGTGAAGGAGTATGACAAGTTCACCAACATTTCTAACTCTGTGGATACTCTTGGTGTTTGCAGATGGTGGTTGAGGATATTTTAATCATCAAAGTGCGAACAAAACGCCAAAAAAGTCCAAAAACTTCAAGTTTGAGATTTGATTTACTGAAGATCACATGTGCACAGGAGATTACAAACCTCGAAGGTTAGTCTCAAGATGGTGATGTTTCAATTTTGATTTTTTTTTTACTTCAACTTGGAAGTAAAATTACGTCAAGTTTGAGGTGATCCCAAAGCATCAAATCACTTTAAGTAACATCGTCCTTTCGTTTTCTTTACAGTCACATAGGACACAAGGCCGTTTAAAAAATGTTCCAGCCTCAGGATTGAGATGCTCTTATCACAACCCTCAGCGAATTATTTTTTGGGAGGTTTTGGTAAATTTTCCAAGTCATGACCCAGAACCGTCTTTGGTCTTTTTGCTCTCTAAGTCTGTTGTACATGGTAGGTAGGCATGTGTCTTAACAACGGTTATGGTCTTGCCTCAATCAACTCCTCTTTTGGCTTATTTTTTCCCTGTGTTTTAGTGGTAATTTTTATATTTACCTTTTCGAGCTTGAAGTGCTAATTGGAGGAAAAACTTCCGTAAAACTTATGTATCACATGGCCCCAAAATCCTTCACTACTGTCAGTTAACTGTTTATTTGTCTAGCTTTCGGTCCAAATAGTCAATTTATCTCAAAAATTTCGTGGGATTTGTCTCATGAGTTAGAACTGGCGCTGTTTTCTTTATGTTTATGTGTTATTCGAAACGAATGGCGTCAGCTGTATTCTGTCCTGTTTTATTTCAGAAGAATGCTTTTGCCTAACGGAGTGAATTTTGAGTCGAAGTGCACTATGAATTTCAAACCAGTTGAGTTATATTTCACTTTGCTGTATGTGTCGTGATCTTGAAATTCTTATTTCTTGATAATGATGATAGGAATTAACTGCTATGTTCTCTTCTGTGTGAGGTAATGTGAAGTGACCCAATATTTGTTACTGTTGGTACTGTAGACAGAATGGATGGCTGTGACACTTATTGTGGCAAGCTGTCATTCTAGCCAGTTTGTCATTATTACCAGAAGCTTACTACTGGCATAAACTATCAGTGTTTTGTTCTATGCCTACAATTTGCCTAGACTGATATGCTATATGGGAGTTATGTCTATTTTATTTGTAACTGTAAAATTAACAATATAGTCTTCAAAGGTTTTGTCCAAATTTCAACGAAAACGAATATGAGGAGTGATCAGTTGAAATATGGTCATATTCCTTAAGAGTGTTTGAGCTTCAAGGCTGAGAGCTAATAAATTTCCTGATGTCTCACACATTATTCTTCTGCCGTGAAATTGACAAAGCCAAACCCCCTGACAAATGTCTGTAAATTTCTTTAAATAGCAGCCAAGTTGGTACTCCTTACCATTTAAGATCACTTCCCACCTTCGCGGGTGTCCTCCAGGAAAAAAACTCGTACTCACACTAGTTTCAATAAAACCCTAACAAACTTTACATCAAAAATAAGCTTAATAAATGCAGTTTGCGATAAAAATGTATATTTAGGGAATATTTTCATTTAGGGAATATCAGAAGCCGGTAAGGTGCGAAACCACCGAGAGTTCTTCTTTTGAATTTATTGGGTATCGGATCCTGCAGCACGAGCAGTCTTATTCACAAGGCATCAATCAACAAAAGTGTATTAGGCTTTTCTGATAGTTGGATTGGTTGTCTAGATATCTGCACTTAAAGTTAGAGTAGCGTAAAATATGCAAAACGTGTTGCATAAATGGACCACGTAAAAAATATTTCAGATATTAAATTTTTCTGTCACACTTTCGTTTGTCATTATCCCTGGAATGTTTTGGCGAGATTTCAGGAAAATCGGTCAAATCTACATAACCTATAAATTCGCTCAAAGTGTATTTATTCCTCTCAAAACCAAATGCAAAATTTTAGTTCCTAAAGGTTTGTAAACAAATAGTGCCAAACCAAGAGATTATCTCCTGACACAGCGAACCAATGAGAAGACGGGACCTCCTAGCATCAATGACAATTGAATCGAAATTTTCCCATGAAAAGTACTGCATAGCAGTCAGTTTTTTTTTATCTCGTTCTGTTGAACAATGAGTAATGGGAAAAATTGGCGAAGGAAGAAGCCGCGGCGAAAACAAGTGAAACTGGAGAAACTGCTGAAAAGCAAATCAGCAAGTCGACAGACAGCTTAACTCATACCGTTGTCGCTAAAATGAGTTCCCTTGGGTAGGTTTATTCGTAGTTTCAAACGATTCGAGGCGATTGCCTATGTTTGGTATCAAGACCGGTACTTGCTTATTAAAGGAACTTCGTTCTTTAACCTTATGTACGACAAATGTAGATTTGAGGGCGCTTTCTTGTTTTCTTTGCAATCTGGATGCCAGCGTGGAGAGGAGTGCCGTGACTGTTTCTTTTCCCCTTAACAAAATGGTGCCATTTCTCTCTTCTTTGGACCTTTTTTTTTTCTTTGCTCGGGGTCTCCTCTTTAATTTTGATTTATGTTTTTTGAGAAAAGACTTTCCACTAGTACAGGACTTCCACGTCTGGCTTTTGATAACTGCGCGATGTTAACAAAATATGGAAATAACATGAAGTTGCCGCCAATATTCCCGCCGGGGATTCGCCTATTTACCAGATTATGACGCCTTCCTTATTTATCAACTTTTATTTGAAAATACGTTTTCCTAAATAAGTCGGACGCTTTTTGAGATTTTTAAATTTTTCTTTTTGTAAACGTTAGGTAAAATTTCTAGCCTCAATCTAGTGCAATAAAAGAAAAAATATTTTTTCGGCTTTTGAAGGTGGGTAGTAACCTTAAAGAAACTTGCAGCCGAAGATAGCCTTGATATTCGAAAAGCAAAAGGCATTTTGGTTCTGCCCTAAGTTGATGGCCTTAAGAGAATAATCTTATTTTTATTTAAAAGAGTCCAAAATAACTGCGAATACTAGTGGAATGTTGGGAAACGACTCTGAGCCTTGGCGTGCCTCCGATCGGGAAATTTGGATTTAGATTTGGAATTCCAGATTTGGGATTTTTCACTAAAACACGAAAAGCACCAAAGATTTCAATGCTGAAAATCCGTCCTTAAGGTGGATATAAGATGGATTTGTTTTTAAAATCCAGAACTAATGAATAAAAGCTAATATCTTTGCTGTTTTACAGCTCACGGTGAATCTCACCGAGACCTCTTCTACAACAGCTGTAGTTTTGCAAATCCCTCTTTAGATTTCCCAAAAGTCGTGAAACATAGGCATCCATGCGATCGAGAGTTGGATTTCATAATTGAAATCCACCTTGAGGAAGGTTTTCTCAACGTCGTATTCCGTTTTTGGATTTCATGTTTTACCGTAAAATCCGAAATCTGGATTTGAAAATCAAAATGCAGATTTTGCAATCAAAATTGTTGATTAAACGAGACTTATCTGTAAGTTGAAGTTTGATTGGGATTCTACCATGTCATTAGTCCGGAACGAAGGAGTCACATGAGAGTTCAAAGACCTGTAGAGCGAACTCATAAACAATAGTCCAATTTATTGGGTCCACAACGCTTTACATGAATAAAACGTGTCATATTGTACAACAATCTCTAGTTACCGGTTGTAGAGTTCAGCAAAACTGTTCCAAAGTTGAGATCATCTGTGTCTAGGGGCTTAACATAATATCGTGCAAAAGTACGAGCGTTTAACCATCCCGCAGTTTTTATGATCTCTGTTAAGGTAGTCCTTTGGCTTTACAATGCGAAGTTGAAGCCGCTCTGCTACTGTGCGGGGAGTATTTTTTAACATCTATACCTGACTGTTCCAGCACATTTCTCACCCATCTTGCGATGGTATCCTTGGTAACTGGTTTAAATGGTTTAGCATAACTGATTAATAGCGGAGTGACTTCTTTTCTAAACGGATTCGTCCTGGTTAGGTATTCCTTCAAATAATCCACGACGCAGATTCTGTTGTCATCTGGGTATGCTATTACCTTAATGGGAGCCAAATGTTTACCTGGCTTAGTTTGTTTAAGCTTTTCGTTGATGATAATTCGGAAGCCATCGTCTCGTTCCTGAATAGAACGTGTGTCCATGTAAAGTAGGGTTTGTCCTCTTTGTCCAGTTGTTAGACATAATAGCATGCTTAAAATTCAACGTTAGGTCCTTCAGGGTTTAGGAACCCTTAATAGGACTAAATCTTTTAAGGTAGTCTAATACATTATTAACATCCCAAATTTCCGTGTACCCAGGTAATGCCGGTTTTAACTCAAAAATGCCTTTCATACAACGGATAACGATAGGGTGCTCACCGAATGGTATATCTTCGGATAAGATTGTAGCTGACAGTGCAGATCTAGCTGTATTAACTGCCCTGTAGCCCAACCCCGACCTGTATACTGAAACTAAGAACTCGATTCCAATGGCAACTCCGAAGCAATAAATGTCGATGTTTCTCTGTTCACAGAAGCCCTGCCAACGCTTTAAGTATGTTTGGTATTGTTTTGCTGTACCCTCTCGCCACGAAGCCATTAACACCTCCGTTGCCGAGGGTGACAATAAGTGGCAGATCATAAGATTTAGTTTGTGCCAGATCGGGTGAATTTCTGACGGACTGCTTGGCAGGGTTGCTAGGGTTCTGCTTGCTTTCAGGCACACTGGTGTCTGTTCCATCAACTGAAGAGCATTGGCGTACCACGGTTGGGTTGGCCAGTCCAGGAGCACGCAGATCCCCGATGCTTTCTCGTGATGTATTTTGCTCAACATGGCGGGGATGACGCTAAATGGTGGAAAAGCATAGAAGTTTAATTCTGACCAGTCCAATTTGAAAGCATCTATGGCAAAAGCTTTAGGGTCAGGCCTGAACGAAACATATTTATCAGACTGGTTGTTGATGCGTAAAGCAAAAAGGTCTACATCCGGGTAAAAAAGAGTTGGTGTTGTTACGGTAGCTGATACCGGCGGAAAGATAACCTCGCTATTTCCACAAGACACAATTTATTTAACTGTAAACAACGGGAGATAACTTAACACGAGCTAACGACTACTCTTGGAACAATCCAACTAAAATTAACTATGTACCTCTCTACGCTTATCTGACCACAAGCAAAGTACTGTCCTTCTCTTTGGCGAAATCTCCTGAAGACTTCCTTCGCAGTATCGCACTCCACGGTAAACAACTCTAGACTTGACAGCAGAATGTCAGTCTCACATCCGAACGGGAAAATCCCTTCACTTGTCACTTGTCACACAATATCGCTTGTAGATCACAAACGGGAAACGAGGTCCCAAATCACAACAACAACCTGACTAGCGAGCTGCTTATATAAGCATCCGAAGAGAGTCTAGAGGTTTCCAAAAGTAACTATTTATAACCATTACAAGAGTAACTATAAATATAAATATAAACTCTATTTTTAAACTGATGAGTAACAGTTGTAAAATATAAACTCTATTTTTAAACTGATGAGTCACAGTTCTAGAAAATTCTTCAAACAACATATTGCGTGACATTGACTTTCGCGAACTTTCTAGACAATTCCGATCCTTGTAACAGCTTAAAGCTCTATTTAGGGACCCCGCGTCGAGTTTCCATTCAGACTCTTTTTGGTTCCTCCTTGACTCAAAGTCATGCGATCAAATTTTGCTTCCCAAGGATATGTGCAGCGCTTAGCCATAAATTTCGTAAAATGCACCATTCCCATATTCCTTAGTTAAAGCATTGAGTTGCTCCGAATGACTGGTGCCCATATTGTTGAGTGCATTAACAGCAGTGGTGTTGTCACTGAGTATACGGATATGTGTCTTTCTTGTATGTTTGACAAAACACTGCAACCCCAGAAATATGGCTAACAGCTCAAGATAGTTAATGGATTGATCACTCTCTTGATTTGTCCATAGTCCTCCAGAGGGTACACCATTATATTCTGCCCCCCACCCTTTTTTGGAAGCATCGGTGGTGATAATGTGAGATAGTTTGTCATGTGCTATCACATTGTACTCCGCATTTATCGACCTAGTCCACCACTGGAGTTCCGATATCGCATTTTCTCATAACTCCATGGTGTGTTCAAAATTACCTTTTGATTTGGTCAAATATAGGGTTTTATCCTTTTCGAGGCAAAGATAATATAGGGCACCATGCATGCCACCCGGTAAGCTGGATATAATTTTCCCAATAACTCTAGCTACATCCCTAGTAGTAGGGTGCTCAGAGTTCAGAAGTATATCACAGTCATGCAGTAAATGAACTTTCTTATCCGGTGTTAACCGTATGGTCATGGTGACAGAGTCAATAAGGAACCCCAAAATTGTCAAGGTTTGTGTTGGTTTTGGGCACGATTTTTCAGGGTGTATAACAAACCCCAATTTACTCAGGAGTACGATTGTATCTATAACATTTGCAATACACCCTTGAACACTTTGGCCTTGGAGTAGATATCGTCAAGGTATGCTACTTATATGTGCTCTAATTTGTGTAGACATGAGAGTGGGGGCTTCAGCAACTTGGTGAAAATTCGTGGTGCACATGAAAGCCCATTAAGGAGACATGTAAATTCAGAAATTTGATTTTCCCACTAAAATCTTAAAAACTTCCTGTGCTCTACACAAACAGGGACAGAGTAGTAGGCATCCTTGAGATCAAGTGATGCCATGTAACAATGTCTAGTTATTAGTTTTGTAATAGTAAACAAGGAGTCCATCTTAAAATAATGATAGGTAACTGGTTCGTTAAACCTTTTAAGGTTCAATACTAGCCTCTGCGTGCTGTCGTTTTTGGGCCGTAGGAAGATGCTAGACAATATTTGCCCCTTCTTATGCGACACTTTTACTATGATGCCTTTCTGAAGCAGTTTAGAGATTTCTCTTTCAATAACATCAGTAACTAGCATACAAGGCAGGGTATGCTGTTGTAGTTTCTCAAATAGGTCAGTCTGTGTACCATTTACATGAGATAGCAACATTTTATCATTACTGATTTCATTCCAAGCTGAAAGGCAGGTACCTATTTGCCCGGCCTGGAATGATTGGCACATCTCAGTAAAGTGTTCAACAAGAGTGGGTAAGATTCATAGAATAGACTTACAATTGTTTTAAGTTGCAAAAGCCGTGTTTCTCTTATTTTATCTCCGCCGACTGTTGTTTTTTCCTTTTCTAAGGTTTGTTGTGGCCTTTCCACAAAAAATCTCTCTTCGCTTTAAACGCGTTGTAGTTCTGTGACCCAGTTGTATGGCCTTGGCTTTTATGCCCTTTCTGAGTGGTATAGAGGGCCTTGCTAACTTTACTAGCTTCCATGGCATCTCTGAGTTGTTTAGCTAGATCGTCTCCAGAGAGATATTCACTGTCGATTGGTATGTCTGCAGAGCAGATGGTGTTGTATTCCGATTTTAAGGCCAGTTTAATTTGTTCCCTCCTGAGATGCAAGAGCTACGTGTGTACGTGACTTAACATGGCTAATGACTCAACTTGAGGCTCAAAAATCTTTGAATTAGATTCCCCGGTGGAATTGCTGGATAGCAGGTTAGTTATGTGTAAGTTTGCATAAATGACTTTGCATATACTCTGTTACATATTTAACAGATTTAAATCAGCAGATCGTTTTTTAGAATTAAGCTGTGTCCAGATTTCACTGTTTACCTTAGTTCCCTTTATTGCTGTGCAGTTTTCAGGGCATTTTGTACTTTTCTACAAAGAATTAAATTTTTGCAGCATCTAATGTTTTTCCCCAACGCTTTTGTGCAATTTGTGCCAGCTCTGTTTTGATTTTGTCGCCGGTGGCTTCGTCATCGTCGAGCTGGTTAGCGAGTTCTTGGAACAGAGTTTCACTAGCGGACGCTTCCCGCTCTTTTTGGCCGGTGGCTTTCTATTGCTTGGTGAGCGTGTGGATCGTGGACGTCCTTATCGACGTCCAAGTCATCCTCAGCGCGGAGGCTTAAATTATCATCAGAGTAGTTTTTCCGTTTTGATGCGGGCCCTTCATTATCAGTGTCAGAGTCACTCATCTGATCTGGTTTTCGTCGCTTCGACGACGATGTTGCTTTACCAGATACCCCGGTGGGGTTGTTTTGTTTCATTTCGAGTAAGATTTCTGCAATTTGGCCCATATTTTCGTTCATGGCCTGGAGCGTTATAGCCAAGTCTTTGTTTGTGATATCGTCCTCACCGTGAGAATTTCCACGGGTAGTTTCAGCAGCGTCCTCGTGGGCGTCGCTATATTTGATAGGTTCAATCATTGTCCTGTGAAAAGAGGCAACAAGGAGAGCGTAAACCTGCAAACATTTAAGTAGGTCGTATGCCTTAAGAATCTGTAGGGTATAAGAAACAGGGATGGCTCTGATTGAGTGAGAAAAATGGTATTTTGGTTCACTCACCTCTACGTAAAGCACTGACTTTGGCAAAGGCGCCTGCACTGATCGGTATTGCGCATGCGCGTCACATGTGACTTCGTAGTGACGTAAGACTGATGACATGTAAAAGCCAAGATTTCTTTGAACGCGCTTTCTTATTCCTGATTGGCCGTGATTACTTCTCGACCCAGTTTCCTTGGAACCACATTCAAAATGGAAGGAATTTTATTCTGGTCGTGAAAGAACTAATGTCGCGCTGTTTAGTCTGGACTGTACGTTTGGACAGCTGTGTTACATTTGGTAACCTGTTCTAGAGAAAAAGTATTCTCCTCTTTATTTTGTACATCGAATGTGTGAAATAGCTACCACCCGCCTCGATGAAAATTCTAATTTATACTTCGACAGGTGAGAGGTCTTGAAAAGATTTCGTTCGATTCAATGTCTATGAAATGTATCTTACAACAACAAACATATGAAACATATGTATGAACTGCGGTTATGAAACGTATATGTGCACGATCCTTCGCAGTAAAGCACTAGCGCTGCACTAGTATCGCAGAGGTCAGTGGTTCGAGTCCCGTACAGGCCTGAAATTTTTTTCAGGTCTGATTTTCACTATTGCTCAAATAGTGCTTTACTGCGAAGGATCGTGCACATATACGAAATGTATCTTATTAGGAGAATTACGTACTCTCTAACATATGTTGAAAGAACTGATCACCAAGCAATGGGTTGATGGACAAAACAATGACCTCAAGTCCACGGACAGAACCTCATTGGACTACTCAAACATGGACCAACCATTTGATTATTAATTTTGGTTTTCTTTTTCGTTAGTCACAACGTACAAACACCTCGAAATTTGTGAGATTATTTTAAACATTCAAAATCCTTCCTTCGAAATGTAGTGCCAAGTCATTTTCCCTCCCTCAATATCGGTCATGAAATGAGGCGGGAAATCGTTAAAATTAATTGTTTTCTTCTTCAGTATAGTAGATTGACGAACGAGAAACAAAATGTATCAAGCAAGTCATTAATTGAAAATGTTTAAATCGTACAGCATTTAATTTAACTTTTGTGTTCTCTTCCTCTTGTTTCTTGGAAAATTCATCTACATCTTCGTCGCTCACCTCATTATTACAAATCTTGCAGCCATTATTCCAAACAACAAACAAAGCAAGTTCATTCAGCAAAGTTTGAGAAAGCGGGAATGGTGACATGGTTGCTCAATATCACCACTCGTGTTACATAGTTGTGTAGGATGATCATATTGATTCTACAGAATTCAATGCTTTAGTTGCAGGTACAGCACTCCCCTCTGTGATTATAATAAATAACAGGGTACATGCATGTAGTGGCCTCAATTCCAGTCATTTGAGTGACTTTTTTTGTACAGCAGGAGATAATTACATGCTGATATTTTTCATGGCAGATTGAAGTGATAGTGCATGCTGCTGATAGAGATGATCAGCAGGGAAAGTTTTGGTGCAAATGACAACATACTGGATTTGTTTAAAGGAGTGGCTTCATGCAGGTAAGAATAAAAATTCTTTAGTGGGAGGAGGAGGAGGGGATAATGTAAACTGCCACATAAGTAGTTGTTTTGTGGCGGGTTCGTGGCCATTTTCGATGAATTATCGTGAATATACGTTAATTTAGCACTTTTCGAGGCCTGATTCTGCCATTCACGTTAAATTATCGTGAATATACATTAAATTTAGCACTTTCGGGGGTTTCTGTCTCTGATTTGTGGATATTCACGTTAAATTATCGTGAATATACGTTAATTTAGCACTTTTCGGGGGTCCGATTTGGGCATTTACGTCAAATTATCGTGAATATACGTTAAATTTGGCACTTTCGGGGGGTCTCTTGTCTTGTCTTGTCGTTAATTTAGCGTGAAACCTCGTTAAAACCTATTTCTCTTTAAGCGTGTTGTTTTCATCCCAAATAGTTGCATTTCAAGTTGGTTTTGGTTCTCTCACATAATTAATGTAGTGTTTACGTTAATTTCACTGATTGGACAATCGGTGTCCTATTGCGTATGTGTGTATTTTGTCTGGTAAAATGATTCGCTTGTCATCGTTAGCGGATAGTGCGACTTTATTGATTTCTTCCATATACATCTCATGTTTACGACTCCGAAGCGTGTTCATTTTTCGTAGTTGTTTTACACCACTAAACAGGCATCTCTTATAGTCATCGAAGCTGATCGTACGATCTACTACTCCTGTCTTCATTCCTTTGCACTTCTTCTTCTCGTCTCCATCTTCAAACATTTTGTAGCTGTATAACTTAGCCCTCAGACCAACAAACTCTTCAATGATCTTTCCACCCGCCTCATCCTTAAACTTTCCAATCACCTTCTTGTTCACACCGGTTGGTATCCCAGATAAGTGCTCTTTTGAAATGTTGCTCGTGTCAAACAAACGGTCTAAATCATCAATTATATCTTTGTAAAAATCTTCGGTCTGAATCTCATAGCAAAGACTATCAGTGTCTGTGAAAAGAAGCTTTGATCTATCTCCATACTTAGGTTTGATGTAGTTGTAGTGAAAGTCATACATCAGAGTTTTACTGAGATCGAGGATGCTCATCCCGAGATAGAGAGGCTTATTGAAGAGAATTTGCGTCTTCCCCATATGTATTGCGCTGAGATCCTCGGAAAAGATGGTGCAATGTTTGAAGTTGACCTTATTTGTCAACTTCTTTGCCTTCTCATCTGAGGTGACAAGTCTCACGTCGACGCGTTTTCGGATGTTCTCCATGGTTTTACCAAAGACAGCGTTATTCATCAGCTTGTAGAAGTCCTTCTAAAAGTCGTTGCCAGCCTTTGCTCTCAAAGATGTGTTCAAATCGATGTACTCCTTCATCCATTCTCTCTCATTGAACCTGGTGACGCGGTGGATCTTTCCGATTTCAATTCCAAGACTCATGTATTGCTTCAATGCTTCGTGATGAACGATGTACTTCTTCTTTTCGTTTAACGTGCAGACCAGCTTATGCACTTTACCAATCAACAGATTCTCAGGAGCGGGTGGATAGTCGTTGAAGTGATCGTGAAGCTCTTCTTTGGCACCTTTCAGGTCAACTTCAAGAATGCAGGGGAAATTCTTCCATTTTCTAAAGTCTTTCTCATCCACCCATTCAAAACCTCCCGTTGGCAGACACTTACTCATCGCCCAACCGTAAAGGTTGTTTGCATCGAGATACGTGATGAACTTTGAAGGTTGGGTAGGGTCAAACCTTTCTCCCATGTATTTGTTGTTGGCTTTTGCATGCCTTGTTGAAATCATTGAAATCCCACCGCGAATACCGGCCTCAAACATGTGCAACATATTTATATCACTCAACAACTCAAGTTCTATTTTAGTCAACTTGAGACAAGCATCCCAAGCCAAACCCGGTGCGGTGAAGTACCAACAAGGATCGAGATCATAGTTCTCTTTGCAAAGTTCTCGAAAGTTTTCAAACACATCGGCCAGTAAAAGAACATCACTTCGATTGTAGAGATTGTGATAATCTCTGAATGTCTTACATCCAAAGACTTTCCATACATTCTGAGCATGGGTATAGTCTTTATCTGAGATACCTCTACCACTTAACACGGAGAAGAAAGCTTCTTTTGGCGGAAGTTGTGGCTCATCAAGCTTGTGTATTGAGTCCATCCATTCGTAAGGGTAAACACCCTTTCTCATCAACAGTTTAAGCTTCTCTCCAGAATAATATTTTCCTGTATTTTGGAAAAAAGACTCGCCCTTTTTGGCGAGGTTCTTGACAAGCTTGTCAAGACTGGAAGCCATGAATTTAAAGCTGTCAATGAACCTCAACTCTCTCTTTACCTCAACGTCTTTTTCTTTCTCTGTGTCGAAAAACTTGTCAACCACAATGTGTTTTGTGAAGCTGATGTATTTCTCTTCGTTGTTGGGGATGCAATCAATCTCACCCTCTGAAACACCAAGATTTCTAACGAAGAGATGAGCGTCATAGTTTGCCAAGTTGTGAAGAACGATGGGTGTGAATTTTGGTCGTTGGAATTTCAGGTTGCAGCTGTTATGTGCAGCCCCTCGAAATTCACCGGTGTAATGACAATGATCGCGAACTTTTTCCTCCCCCTCTTGGAAATCTTCTCCGCACAACCAACAACACGTTGCGTTTTCAAATTTGACAACATCACTGTCTGTGAAGATCATCTTTTTAGAAGGATGATCTTCGTAAATAGACTTAACCTCCGCTTCAAGCGATTCAACGAATTTTTGCGCTACATCTTCATTCGCAGACTTTGCTGTGTATTCAACCACTTTTGAATATCTATCATCAAACCAGCATTTAACGAAGTAACAAAAACTTACCGGAATATGTTGTTGTTTCCTCTCGGTATAACACTCTTTGGGATTAGGTTGAGCCGAGAGCAATAGTTTAATGATTGATTCAAAATCGGCATAGATGACGAATGGCATGTCCATCCTCTTGTGGTGGTTTTTGAAAGAGAGGAAAGTATCCGCATCCGGCATCTTCTCTCTCACAGCCTCATGAAATCGACACAACACGTCATGAGTGTTAAGAAGTCGCTCAGAACCGAAATAATTAAGGCACCTCCTACATATAAACTTCTTGTTTTTCTTCTTTGACAACTGGCTCGATACGAGCCGACTCAAATTCTTGATGAGACAATAATGCTTTTTATCACCTTCAGCGATGAGAAGAAGATCAATTACAACTTTAGTTGTACTCAGACCTTCGCTACTCACTCTCAAGGGATTGAGCCCATCTTCATACATGTATACGTTGACTCCAATCCCTGGATTCAACTTTTCAAAGCGGCGAATGCTCCTCACCTCCATTGGAAACTCAATCTCATCCCACACGAGTTTTTCCGCCTGTTTTCTCAAAATCTTTGTGATACGCTCGGGATGACTTCGAACAGGACACAAAGCTCTCGTAACACACCATTTGAAGCACTCCTCATCCTTGTTCTTCATGTTTATGATAGCCATCTTTCTCGCGAGATGTTTTGGTAGCTCAATGTAAGAAGAACCTTTCAAAGGGGTGTATTTTACGGTATGTAAATCTAAACCCTCAACAGAATGGACAGTCCACCCACTCCCTTTTCTTGTAAACGTAGCCAAACTCTCCAACATTTTCCCCACACATTCATCATAAATTTCTTCTCGATCGGTCTCTTGAAAGACGATCTTTTGGAAAGATGTAAAATATGCATCCTGTCCCTCAACCTCACCCGTATCAATATGTTCCTTTATCATATAACACTTCAGAAAGAGCTCCATCTTGTTATTCTTTTTTGTATTCAAAAAGTTGATAACGGTTGGTTTTACAGCTTTAAGAAAATCCTTCGGCCCATAACCCATCACCCCATCAATCGTGTACATCTTTGCAAACTGTTTCAGAGAAGACATTCTCTCAACAAGTTTGAAACGGGGCAGAGAAGAGGAGGGCGGCCGCCCTCCTCTTGCTCTCTTCGTAGCCCCTTTCTTATTGAAAGTACTAGTACTACTATTACTGTTTTCTCTTGACTGAATGAACTCGCGTAGTCGCTTCCGGTAGTCGCTTCCGCGAAGGCCTTGTTTCCTTGCCTTCTCACGGAATTGTGCAATTGTGAGAGGCTCTTCGAGATCTATCCGAGATCTCCCCGAGATCTCTTCGAGATCTTTCTTCTTACCAGTACTGCTAGCAGTACTAGTACTAGCAGTACTTGCTCTTGACCGAACCAACTTGCGTAGTCGCTTCGAGTAATTCGAGTAATCACCATTTTTCTTCACCATCTCACGTAATTGTGTAAATGCGTTCACCTTTCCAGTGGCAGGAGCGGTACTACTAGTACTAGTACTACTGCTACTAGCAGTACTACTGTTTGCTCTTGACTGAATAAGCTTGATGCGCTTGATAAGCTCATCTTTTCGAAGGTTTGCATAGCCGTGAAGACCACTCTCCTTTGCAATTCGACGAAGCTGCACAACAGTGTTTTTCTCCATTATGCGGATATGTACTTTGTAAAGATAGTTTCGAACTCGAAAAACTCTTTTCTATTTTCCTTCGCAATATTTCTTTAAGGTGTTTTTCCTCACTTGAATCTAGTGAGGAAGGAAGGATCCTTTGAGAAATTATACCATCAATCCTTTGACTTTGATGGGGTGATTATAATCATTGATGGATCCTTTTTCAACGTATAACTCTCAAATCTCAGATTGTATCGTATTCCATCAATAACTATTGTGCTTTTTGTCTCTTCGTTTTCTGAGGAGACCTTCGAACCAAACCTTCCAGGATTCACGTTGAAGTGTTTTGAAGCCTTATATATCGATGGGAAAACAAGCTCTTCTGAATCTGGCGAATCTGCAGGTGATAATATCACCTTTTTTCTCACACCAGTGTGTCTTGCGCGAGGAGGTGGGGGATTTCTGATAAGCTTAATCAAGTCTTTCTTCTTGAGTTTGTAAAGACCTTGCAGACCCATCTCTTTTCCTTTCGCCAAAAGTGCAGGCTTTGAATATTTTTCAAGTTCATCCATCTTGCTATCTTTTGTTTATCTTAAACATTTCTTTAAGACATTTTTTATTCATTTTTTTCATAACTTCTGAAGTTCGCTTTCATCAACCCACGAATTGAATTTTTCTGGGTAACCGCTCCACTTCACGAGAGCTTGTGGACCCTGTGGTCCTTTCCTCCTTCGTATAACCTTCTCAATGCGGAAAAGGCCTGAAAGGCTTTGCTTTGCCCTCAAGATTTCTTGTTCGTAGAAAGAGCCTTTAATCTCTTCTCCAAGCAGATCCTTCAACTTGTAAGTGATGGGCTTGGTGTAATGCACCTCATCAACAACAAAGATCTCTTCAGACCAATTCGGTGTATACCCCTTATCGAACAGCTTTCGCTTGAATTTGGAGATTCGAACGTGATCACCGACCGCAAACTTTGGCTTCTCCCTTCGGTGGGTACCCACACCCTTTAGGTGCTCACCGTACAGTTTCAAATAGACAGCGTTTTCATTCTTCTTCTTGGAGGCCTCTACAGGCGTCATACCGATTGATCTATGTTTTGTATTGTTGTATTCTTTGAGAATCTTCGGCAGAAGACCTTCGGTATAGACCGTGTTGTTTTGGATTGTGAATTGCTTCCACATTTTTGTCTTGATCGTTCGATTCCATCTCTCACACACAGACGATTTCTCTTCATTCTCTGTCGAATACATCTCGACATCGTTAGCTTTCATCAGATCTTTGACATGACTGTTGTAATACTCCGTTCCTTTATCAACCCAAAGCCTCTTCGGCACCCGCCCCTCGGTAAATATCCTTTCGAAACCCTCCGCCACACTCTCACCCTTTTTATTCTTCAGAGGTACGATCCAGCCATACTTGCTGAAAATATCCAGAACCATCAACAGGTAGCGGTAGCCCTTGTTCCACTTTGCAAACTTTTGCATCTCAACGAGATCAGAGCACCAAATCTCATCGATGCCGTTCACAATAACGCGCCGCTTTGTAAAGTTTCGTCTGATGGGTTTATGAAGCTCATCCGCTAATTCTTCTTGCCACCCCTGGGGGTCGGGGTCGACTTTTTTTTTTCCCACCCAAACCCAAGCCAAGCTTTTTTTGGTGTTTATGATGTTTCTCGCAGCCCAATGCCCCCACTGCCTCTGACTGTATGGTATCGCATCGAGCGCTGTCACCATTTTACGATCAGCCGCATTTTTACACTTCTTTGGGTTTGGCTTGTCCGCACAAACGCTGTAATCAACGTCGTGCTGCATTGCGACTGCGTCACTTGGACCCGTTGGTGGGTCATAGATCTCAAGAATCATGCCAGTCTTTGGACTGAAGCGAAGTTGCTTATCTAGATCGTTGTAGGGTCCAGTATATTTGTGACCTGGTAGCGTCCAACCGCTTTTCGGTTTTGGCAGTTTTCCGATGACTTTGTGCAGATCGAAGGATCCGCCTTCGTAAAGAGGGTGAGTCGGGTCATTTGCAATGATCCAACCACCTTCGTAAAGGGGATGTGTCGGATCATTTACCCCGTCAGGCGCATACATCGACATTGGTAACACCTGATTTACATCGTACGCACTTCCCCCACTTATCTTTTTACTCATATCGTCGAGAGCTTGATCGAGATACTTGCTTGCCGTCTTTTTGAACATGCTCTTCGCATAGTCAGATTTTACAGCGTTTGCAAGGCCCTGCTGTGCCATGTTCGCAAGCCCCTTCAAGGCCATTTCACCCAATGAAGTGCTGGTTCTCCCTACATCTTCAAAGAGCGTCCCGCCTTTTTTTTTCCTCCTCCCACAAAAGTCACCTTTGTGATGCCGCACTCAGCGCACTTCGATTTGATCATCGGTCGACCATTTTTCGCAACCTCTTGCCTTTCGGTCCCCGGCACGCTGTCAGTCTTCTTCCGCTGCTTCACGCAGTAAGTTTTCATTTCGAGATGTAGTATGTAATAGTACTATGTACTTAATACATAGTATTATATTTTTTCATCGAAATTTCGTCGAAATGTATCCTTTGTCTTGTCGAGAAACAAAAAATCATAAGGTTTTAACGCCGAAAACGCACTAACATCGAAGCAGTTCTCATCAGCGATGAGTTTACGATGCCGTTGTGTTGGAGGCATATAGACGATCATGTGAGAACAATTAAGCCTGATGTCGACAGGGGTCTTGTGGTATGACTGAGATAGGTATACCGGACTGATCTGATGATGCCGACCATCAATGAAGTGCTTGAGGATTTTGTTTTGGGTTCCTTTCGGCGCTGTGATCAAGTCATCGAAAATTACAACCTTTCGGCATCCGCTGGGGTACTCTGTTGTATCGAGGATTTGATCAGGATCCAACAGATGTAAAATCTCATAACCTAGTTTTTGCGAATGACGGTGCATAATCCTCGCAAGGTCCTGTATTAGGTCTTGGTGTACGTTCGGTGTGTAGATATAGATCTCATCGTACACCACAAGCGGCTCACGCAGCATATAACACAGCGTATTTGTCTTTCCGCTTCCTGAGGGCCCGGCCATTAACATCCTGTACTCCTCATCGAGAAAGTCAACGCCGGGAACTTTTCTTTTTCGAGTAGTACTCTCATGGGTCACCAGTTTCGGTATGTTAACCATACTTTAGTATACAGCCTTTACAAGTATAGATGAAAATGTATGTTGATTTTTTACAGTTGATTTAAGCTAGCTAGCGAGGGTGATACTTATCTCAAAAGATAAGTGCCAACGATACAAGAAGCGAGGGCGATACTTATCTCAAAAGATAAGTGCTAACGATGCAAAAAAGCGAGGAGGCCCACTTATTTGGAAAGATAAGTATCACCCTCGCTTTTACTTTTTTTTAGATTTTTTTTTCTCTTGAGTAGTGGTATAAAGCACAGTACCACAGTACATTACATTACAAGTGAACAAACATGCAACTCACAAGTCTCAAAGGGCTTACCAAGTATAATGTTATTTTCGAAGAGGCGACCACGAACCAATACGGTCACCAGCGAATCAACATCCGGGCGAAACATGGGCTTGGAGAGAACAAGCCGGGTCCGTTGGCGATAGCATCGCCTTTCCGCTTTTCGTTTGGTGTACAAGCGAACTTGAATAAGGATGGGGATATTACAGGCTACACTGTTCCTTTGCCCCTGTGGAGTCCCGAGGAGGATGAGCCAACACGAAAAGAGTTTGACTTCTATGTCGCTCTCAAGGAGTTGAGGCATCTTTGTTACGAACACCTTGATGAAGTTTATGATACTGATACTGCAGAGAGCATGAAGTTCCCTTTGGTTGAGAAAGAGGGGAAAGCGCCGATACTGTACCCAAAGCTTATGTACAGTGAAAAGTCTCAGAAGATACGTACCCTCTTCCACTCGAAGGGAGAAACAAAAGTGAACCCGCTCAATTACCTTGATCAGTACTGTTTAGTCAAGATGGCAATCGTCATCGATAGTATCTACATCTCTGATGATCACGTATCGGTACAGTTGAAAATAAACGATATATATGTGAGACCGTTGCCGCAGAGACAGGTGCAGCCGTTGGCTGTCCTTTCTGAAGATGAAGAGGAGGAAGATGACGAGGGTGGATCCTTCGATCTGCATAAAGCTATGCCTCGATGCAATACCTCGATGGAATGCCTCGATGCAATAGCTCGAAGCAATACCTCGATGCAATACCTCGATGCAATACGCCATAAGGCCTAAAGGCGCAAAGCCCTCTTTTCCTTTTTCGTTTCGAAAAAGGAAAGCACCGTCAAAGCTTCACCGAAGCTTGAAGCTTCAAGCTTCAAGCTTCGGTGAAGCGTCTTTCATACCGCTTGAGTACCTTAGTCGACTGAAAGATAGGGCATAGATCTGTGATGGTATCATCGATAAGCCTCACCTCTTCGAGAAACGACGCGCTGTTGAAGGGCCTCCCTCTCAGATAGCTTCTCAGTTCAGTCAAGATCTTCTCATAGGTGGTGAAGGCGAATTTGCTCATATCGATCTTTTGGTCAAACTTCTTCACATCTGTGAAAGTCTTGAGAAGGAGACCGGCACCCGATATTGTGGCAAGTGGGATCGGATTCATGGTTACCCCACCGGCTATCCCACCGATAACGATGAGCATGGTGCTACCCAGGTTGCAGAGTAGGCTCTTTCGTTTGAAGCTCTTGAAAATCTTCCGCGAGCACCACCACTTCTTGTGGTAGTGTTTGTATAGAGCTTTGAGCTCATCGATCTTCTCTTCGCCGATAGAGTAGTCGATGTGGTTAAAGTTGAAAATGGTTGCGTCAGACATTTTATTATGAGTCGCTCATAATAAAACTTCAGAAAAGACAAGTTTTCTTGTCTTCGAATCAGACAAGTTTTCGAATCTCGAAGCTGGCATATGATTTACCAGAGAAATATGAGTCGGTTAGCTGCATTCGAATTCTCGTGTTTGCAGCCGTTATCTCAAAGATACGATGTGCAGTAACCTGGGTGAATGTCTCACCTTTCAAGGAAGCTCGATCAAGCTCTGACCAAGTGGTACCCCCATCTTCACTTTTATCTATCGTAAAGGTGCGTCCGCTCTCGATGAGATCGCTGTAGACAGTCTTGTAAATCCCCTTCTTCACGATGTTTAGCTCTCTCCCGCCGTTGTGAATTGAAAAATAGTTTGTGTTATAACCCCCTCCGGAGGCGGGTGGGTGGCATACAATATCGCTTATGCTTGAACCCAATCTTACATTTTTGTCGTTTTGATGCGCCATATTCTTTACAAACAGTAAGACAGGCTTCTCATCTACGTACTTTTTGGTTACCGCTGAAGAGGGGAGAGTCGGTTCTTGTTCGAGAGTGAGTTTAGAATTTATATGTACCCCACCATTTGCTGCAAAGCTGTACCACGCCGTCCAAACCTCCTTGGGGATAGTGGTGTGGTACCCATGTGACCCGTATACTATGATCCAAATTGGAAGTGTGTTATCGTAGGGTTGGCCCTGTTTGTTCTTCATTACAATGTCATACATAAGGTAGTTGGGCGAGGCATTATTATGTTTCGTGATATGAGCCAATGAGACTACGTGATTTGGAAAACTTTTTGTTCTCTGGGTGCTCACAGTTTCAACACTACTGGTCGCTGTAAGTGTTATGCTGTTAGGGTCGATTTTTGAAGATTCGTAAATCAGTTCACACACAATGGTGTATTCAGAAATCGCAGCGCTGTAGAGGTTCACACCGAAACGGGAAGAGTAGTATCCCTTGGAAGTATCCAAACTCAGATCAAAAGGTTTTGTTCGGGGGTTTGTGGGGTATAACTTCTTTGCATCAGTGATCGGTTTACCTGTTATGTCATCCTCATCACTGAATTGGCCACTGCTACTCATGATATACGACAAGTCGTTGCTGAGCTCTGCCGGAGCCAAGCTGTGCGATAGTTGATCCTCGACAAACTTCTTGTTGACCAATTCATTATCAGCTGAAGGTGTATGAGAAGATGTAACTTTGTTGGAGCCCATCGCAAGATCACCGGTCATTGTATCACCCGATTTATTGACCTTTGTATTGGCTAGATTCGTAATATTTGTAGAACAACGATCTACGTATTTCTTCGAAACAGCCTCATCGTTGTCACTGAATGTATCCGGTAGGTTTACGATTTTGCGTTTTCGAGCGTCTAAAGTCTGCTTGTCGTCAAGATTGCGGAAGCTCGGTATGCTTTTCTTCGTATTGTCAACGTAGACTTGAGTAGCATTGCTAAGGCAAGTAATATCGAGAAGACCTTGGAGATGCCTTTTCATTGCACCAGCCTCGTATCGAGAGATGAGCGTGTTCGAATTTTCGTAAGTAGTTTGTTGCCTTGTTGTCATATTCAAGTAGTTTTCTCTCTTTGTGTTGATAACATCTTTACCGTTCATATCGAGGTTGGCTGTCATCTTGTGCGTGCCATCCAATAGCATAACAGCTGCTATATCGGCTTTGCCACTCAAACCGTTCAGGACAGTGGAAGAATCGGCTTTCTTTGCAAGTTCAGTGTTGAGTTTATTCTCATTTACGGCGGCTGTACCATTGAGTGGTTGATCACTGAGCCCTGTAATCTGTCTATCAGCTCCGTGAGAACTGGTGAAAGCTAACGCCTTCAGAATATTTCCACCTTTAGTTTTATCGAGATAGTTTGAAAGATCTGCCTGTGATCCACCACCGGAGCCGGCAGGTCCAGCAGGACCTTGCGGCCCTTGAGGGCCTTGCGGGCCTTGCGGTCCTGTTGCGCCAGTAGGGCCTTGCAGGCCCTTCGGTCCTCGCGGTCCTTGCGAGCCTCGCAGTCCTTGCGGCCCTCTTACTCCTGCTGCTCCTCTCGCACCAGCAGGACCGGTGGGGCCGGTTGCACCGGTATCTCCCTTTGGTCCTTGCGGTCCCGGTGCACCGGGGTCACCCTTTGAACCGGCAGGGCCTTGTGGACCGGTAGGACCGGTGTCACCCTTTACCCCTCTCGGTCCTTGTGCACCGATAGCACCGGTGTCTCCTTTTGGACCTTGCGGACCTTGAGGACCTGTAGGGCCGGCGTCGCCTTTAGGTCCTGGAGGGCCCTCGGGCCCTTCCTTGGAAGCGCCTTCTTGTCTGTGATCAACGTTGTGATATCCATCACTAAACCCCATCTTGTCTGTTTGTAACCTCTTAAGAAAAGTTTAAGAAGTTTTTTTGTTTTGACTCAGGTCTTAGGCCTTGGTGAAGTAATTTATGATGAAGCGCTCGTTTGACAAGGTGTCACTGTGTGATAGAGGTTTTACCACTTCATCAAGGACAGAGTACAGTACTCTGTACTGATGAGCATGCTCTTTCAACCTTCGGTTCACCTCATTCAAAAAGTATAGGCAATAATACCCGCACAACACACTCAACAAAGCTTGATATTGTACGTTGTTGTATGCATAGTTGATGCCTTCAACGTTAGAAAGCGTTACGACCTCTTCGGGCGGGTGAAGTCCGAACGAGTCAAAATATAAGATGAGATCAGAGCCGAAAAACATCGCTACCCAGTGTGAGCCGCTTTCGTGTGACTCGTTAAGATTAATCACATAACACCGCTTTGGTTTACAATCTTTCACTTAATCTCGAGAGATCACACCACCAAAGTTTGAGATCTTGAGATAACTGACCCACTTCTCGATATCGATGTTTGTTATCGGGGCATTTTTGAAGGAGGGTTTCAAAGAATGGCTCCTAAGATTGGTACTCCGTTGAAGGGGGAGTTTTTCCCCAATAGGATTCCCTTGCCTTTCTGTTTTTTTCGG